>NC_091929.1:45675743-45745743 GCF_041260155.1 Ptychodera flava
CATATTGCATCTTAAAATGTTCCTTCTGTATCACGATTTTTGTATCCCGGTGTCTTTCTTCTTGGTTTTCATTGAGATATGGACGACTCGCAGCGATGTCGCGCGTGATGTTGACATATTCGTCGTATACTTTATGAATGAAGCCTGTTCACATAAACATTCTGATATTTATGCGCAAAGCGTAATAAAGTAAAGCCTCAAAATTTAAGGTTTTTCGTTCTATTAGTAAAAATTCCCTAAAATTATGGGCATGGGTATATGATAAATCGGTTTTTACCCAATATAGCCTGTTCCGTGTGTCCTATCAGCATGAGTGTCATTTGTTCTGCGTCAGACACTCGACTCGCTGATACAAAATATCGTTAATATCATGCATAAAAACTGGAAAAAGGGAGAAGGGGGGGGGGCATACATAAAGAATGCTGGAATTGAATTTTAGAAAAGCGCCTCCTGTGTCAATATCTAGATTTGAAAATTTCAAGTTTGTTGGGGGAACGCTATAGTTTTCAGCTTGCAAGTGTAAGGTGGGCAGTGCGGTTACCATTGCAATGATAATGATGGCATAATATATTAGGCTGTTAATAGGCTGTTATCATGGTAAAAATTGTCAATTTTTGTCCGACATTTTTACACAAATCTACACCTGCACTGCTGCAGGGTTTGACGTCGTATACGTACGTGAACTGCTTTCATCAGACGGAAACTGGGCATAGTTGTCATATAAACGTATATGAAGTAACAATTAATTCTATTTTATCACATCAATACAAGTAACATTGCCAATCTTAACCTCTGGCGCGACACCTGGGGCTGAGCCCTATATAATATTAGTAGTAGTAGCAGAAGTAGTAGTTGTAGAAGTAGTAGTAGTAGTTGTTGTTGTTGTTCTTGCTATTGTTGTCGTAGTTGTTGTTTTTGTTAAATAGCATAGCTAACCATTTGAAAGCAGGTATCACGAATACATTTCTTATATCAAACCCAAGAACGTTGTTCATGGCGGCCGGACAGCAAATTCTGTTATCCAGGAAACTGTCCGGACACACCATCGTCGTTCACGTGCGCATCCGGATTTTCCGGACAAAATTGTCTCACAAGTAAGTATTATGGTGAAAAACCGGATAGTGTTGCACTGACATTAACTTTTTTGTTATTAAGAGTCCTCACGCCAAATCGTGATTTGTTTCCTAAGCGATTAGGCTTAGGTTACATGTTGAATGGTTAACAAATAAGTAATAGCCACCTCAACGGATCGCCATTTATTTGATGTGACTGGCTTGTATGCCCTTGTGATTGAATAGTTTTGCGCACAAAATGTGCCACAAGTGAGACAGCGATTCTTGTCCAAATATATCCATGTAGAAGAGTAGATTTCAACTTCGGAACATATGTACATGTTAGTAAACATTTATGGCAAACTGCAGAACTACATAGACAACTATGATGAACATCTCGTCAAATATCGATATTTGGCCTCATGTGTTATGCCTAACACGTATATCGTCTTCGTACGCTTTCGTCTTCACTTTGTCACTTGAAATATTATTAAGCCTAATTATTACTCATTTTACATACAAAAGTGACCGATGTGCCATACATATCAGCCTGCACCATGGAAGTGACAAACGATACGGATTACCGAAACAGTGAATGTTCGACAGCTAGTACTTCTTCGTACATGTCATCAATTTCTATTAGTCTAAAAGTCAATTGGACGGCAACTTTCAATCCGTCACTGAGTACCTATCCTCCTCCATATTATGTAAACAGTGTTGGCTTCGGAATTAGTGAGGCAACGTTGGATTGGAATCTGCAGAGAGGTGAAGATTGTTATAATATGTTATATTATGTTAATATATATATATATATATATATAAATATATATATATATATATATATATATATATATATATATATATATATATATATATATATATATATATATATATATATATATATATATATACAATAAATATGAGAACACATCAATATCACATGTAATATTGCTCTGCATCCCTGCATCGAGCACTTTACCCCTCTGAGAAGATACAAACAAGTTTTGGTGTATATATATATATATATATATATATATATATATATATATATATATATATATATATATATATATATATATATATATATATATATATATTATAATACTCGCCAAGAAATATGTTAAGGATCTGATCGGCTTATATCGGAACAACGGATTTGGTGTATTCAAGAATACCACAGCCAGCAAAACGGAAAAGATGTAAATGGAAATCACTAATTAAAGGTATTTCATGAAATGGGTCTGAAGATCACAATGGAAAAAACCAGAAAATATCAAACTTCTTGAACTTGGCATTTAATCTGAATGACGGCAAGTTCTATTCATACCGTAAACCAAGGAAACAAACAACGTGTGTCCATAAACAATCTACTCACCCACCAACTGTAATTAAACATTTACGTGACAAGCAAACGCATCTAAACAATATCCAGTGATAAGGGCATCTTTGATAAACACAACACGGCACTAAAGACAAGTGGAAACACCGAACAAATATAATATGTTAAGACCAACCAATCAGCGAGGAGAAACAGTAACAGGAAACGCATCATCACATTGTTCAACCCCTTTTAGCAAGAACGTTGAAAGTAATATCTGCAAAAAATTCCTTCAACTCGTCAACTAACATTTTCCAAATGGTCTTAGCTTGAAAAGACCTTCAATAAAAACACAGTTTAAGTGAGTTACAGTTGAATGAAGAACATAGATAGTGTAATCAAATCGCATAAAATGTAATCACCGGAGACCAACGTCAAGATCAACCAGCTGATTGTAATTTCCGGGACCAGTCTACATGCCCCTTGAAGGGTAACTGTCAAGTCAAAAGTGAGGTTTACAAGGCCAAGGTATCAACAGGGTACATTAAGGAAGTCTATATTGGACTCATTGATAACACCTTCAAGACGCGCTTCACTAATCACATGCAATCGTCCCGTAACGAAAGGTAACGGCAATGCACGGAGTTATCAAAGCACATCTGTTCCTTGAAACAAAAGAACCAGGTCTTTGACATTTCGTGGTCAATTATTGACAAAGCATAAACTTAGTCTAACATAAGCAAGCGATGTAATCTTTGTATATCATAAAAAAAACTATACATTATCAAAGCTGAAAATTCTACGCTGTTAAACAAATGCTCAGAGTTTGTTTAAAAATGTTTAAAAATGTCACCACCTAACAAATATGATATATTTTAATACCACACAAATAGAATGGTACGTCCCGATCATACATATATAAGAGGGTTCAGTTAAGAATCCTTTCACTTCTTCTGTCTGAAGATTACGGGATGCATGAAACTTAAGTTACAGATATCATTACTTTGTGGTTGAAGTATTTTTGTGTTATTATTGGTAACGCTAGTGCTTAAAGACCCATTATTTGTAACTTTTGACCATTTTTTACCTCGGAAAATTCCATGCTAGAGGCTAATATTTATTGCACAATGTTGTTTTCCGAAGGAACAAACATGATAAAAGGTGTTATAGCCACATAAAACTGCTAATTTTGTTCAAATGTGTTGCCCTTCCGAGCTCGTTTGTTGACGTCTGGCACGCTCAGCGTGCTAGGGAGAACGCAGGTAATGTTGACGCCGGGATCACGCGAGATATACAAGTTCACGTTTATTGCGGGATCAAAACAACATCATGGATAGCCAGATATCGCTACGCAAGTTGCTCGGACAATGAACTTCGACGTAAGTACCGGGCATAAGTAATGAATATTTATTTTGAAATTGCTGTAAATGGCTCGCGCATGTGCAAAAGAATGCCTACGTTGCAATCTCGTAAATCCTAGATGGAGAATATTCGGATCGTTTCGTATAACTGTCGCTCTATCAAGAATTCACTTGAAACTGTTAGAGAAGTGTGCGATACTCATGACATTTGTTTATTACAAGAGCATTGGCTGACTAAAGATGACATTTCGTTTTTATCTCGTATTCATAAAGAGTTTGACTACTATGGGGAGTCCCCTGTTGATACAGGTGAAAATATTTTGATCGGTCGTCCGTTTGGAGGGTTTGCCAATTTATGGCGTAAATCTATTGGTCACATGATAACAGTACGTTCGTTCAATGATAATAGAATCATTGGAATTGAGGTAGGCAATGACAATTGTAAAATGTTAATACTCTGTGTTTACATGCCTACTTGTAATAGGGAAAATCATGATGATTTCACTGAATATTTAGCAAAGGTTCATTCTATTGCTCAGTCTAGCAACTGTTACAGTACAATGATAATTGGAGACTGGAATTCAGATCACAACTCCCTCTTTGGTAAATCACTGCTGAGCTTTTGTAACGAATACAACTATTTTGTGTCAGATAATGTCTTACTACCAGAAAATTCTTTCACATATGCTAGTGACGTGCATGGCACAACATCCTGGCTAGATCATTGTATTTCTTCATACACAGCTCATCAATGTATTGAGTCTGTAGAAATTTTGTATGATGTAATCGTTTCTGACCATTTCCCACTTAGTATTAAGTGTGACATTGGTACCATACCTTCATGTGAAAGTAATGACTCGGTTAAGAATGATACAGAGGTACGCTTAAACTGGTCCAAGGTTAGTACTAATCAACGCAATGAGTATTATGTGAGTTCAGACAGGCTTCTTTCTGAAGTTGATATTCAAACGGAAGCATTATGTTGTAAAGATATTCATTGTAATAATTCCAATCATGTTGATTGTATCTTGAAGTTTTATGACAATATTATTGATAGTTTATATGCTGCTGGCACTAAAATTACACCACCCACCAAAAGTACGAATTCTAATATTCCAGGGTGGAGTGACAATGTGAGACAGATTCATTCTATTGCACGTGATTCGTTTAAGCTCTGGCGTGATTCTGGTAAACCCAGGACAGGTCCATTGTATGACCTTAAACGCCGCACGCATGCGCAGTTTAAGTATGCTCTGCGTCTGTGTCGCCGTAATGAGGAACAGATGAAAGCCGATGCTATGGCGAAAAATCTGTCTTCTAGCAATTATGACAAATTTTGGAAGTCTGTTAACAATACTAAAAATTTGAGTAGGCCAAATAATGTTAATGGATGTACAGGTGATGCAAATATTGTTGAAATGTGGCGTAACCATTGTCATGATATTTATAATTCTGTAAACAATAATAGGGATCAGGAATTTGTTTTAGATGCTATGAACAGTTGTTCACTGCAAGACAATTTCACTGTATTACCAGGTGACATAAGTGATGCAATTAGTAAGCTACAGACTGGAAAAACGTCTGGTTCAGATTATCTTGCCGCTGAGCACTTTATATTTGCCAGTCAGAAAGTTTATGTTTTGCTAAGTATGTGCTTAACAGCTATGCTTGTCCATGTTATTTGCCCTAGACGACTTTCTAACACTATCCTTGTTCCAATTATCAAAGACAAAAATAGTGATATTACAGATAAAAACAATTATCGTCCTGTTGCACTTTCCACTATTGCTTCTAAAATAATTGAACTTGTTTTATTGCGTCACATTGATTCTTATCTGGGAACGACTGATAACCAATTTGGTTTTAAGTCAGGACATTCAACTGATATGTGCGTCTTTATTTTGAAGGAAATTATCAATTATTATAGACAACATGGTAGTAATGTATTTATTACATTTATGGACGCCTCTAAGGCTTTTGACAGAGTGAACCATTGACGCTTTCAAGAAATGAATTCAACGTAAAATTCCCATTTACCTTATCAGATTTCTTGTCAAATGGTATCGAACTCAAATTATTATTATTCGTTGGGGTACATGTTTATCTGAGGGTTTTACTGTCACTAACGGTGTAAAGCAATGTGGTATTTTATCACCGAAGCTCTTTAATATCTATATTGATAATTTGAGTGTTCTCTTATCAAACTTGAATACTGGCTGTAATATTGGTGGCATTTTTGTTAATCACTTAATGTACGCGGATGATATCTGCTTGATTAGTCCTTCAGTCAAAGGTACACAAAAGTTAATAGATCTCTGTACTCATTATAGTGATATTCACGACATCATTTTCAACAGTAAAAAGACTAACTGTATGTGCGTGTTTGCGAATCACAGTAAGATTCGGCGCATTCCATGTGTGTATCTGAATGGGGTTAAATTAACCTTTGTTGTTAAGAAAAAAACATCTAGGGTTCGTGTTAACTGACCATTTCAGAGATGATGATGACATTGAGCGGCAGACGAGATATTTACGTAGTAGCGAATATGCTAATGAGAAAATTCCACATGTGTACTTTTCATGTTAAATGCATTCTATTTAAAGCGTATTGTTATCAGTTGTATGGGGGACCAATATGGAATAGCTATTATGCAAATGTCTTGAGAAAATTGAAAGTTGCTTACAATAATGCTGCACGACTGTTATTGGGTTATGAGAAACGGAGCAGCGCGAGTCTAATGTTTGTATCTAACAGAATAAGCAACTTTGATGCTCTTCTGAGAAATCAGATAAACAGCCTGAGACAAAGACTTTTGAAAAGTAGCAATGCAATTGTACGAAATGTATGTAAATCATTGTATTTCAACTCAGAGATGACAAAACACTGGAATAAGTTACTCTATGTTTAAATGTCTATTTAAAAAGAAACCCATTAGATTATGTATGTAGATATAATCAATTTTTCTATCTTTTCAACCATAATTTATTTTTGTAACTGAATTTTCATACTATTGGCTTATTTGACTATTATATGGACGCTCAAGTCCGAAATAAAGATATAATAATAATATAATAATAATAATAATAATAATAATAATAATAATAATAATAATAATATAATAATAAGTTTGATGTATCCTACAATCGTTGGACCTATAGAACTTTAATCTTTACTCTCATGTATAGGGTTGGGACGTATCATGATTCTGTGTTTAGGTTATGTTGTAGTTAGATTAATTAGATATTATTCTATCATTCCATCCAAGATCTTGTGCACTTAAGATCCCTTTAGGAAGTGATTATCAGCAGGTTGAAGAAATTTCTTGCCGATGCCAGTTTCCACGGTTTTACCTAAAGGATGGTTGAACCCCGTAATGATCCATTTTTCTGTTATTATTCGTCCAAGTTTGGTCGGTGTAACCAATTGGTTTCAATGATGTGTTGTAGTGACCTTTGGATTTTTCCGAAGATGCCTAACAAACAAACAAACAAACAAACAATCAATGTCGACAATCAGTTTGCTACGGTATCATATATATGTAAATACCTTTGACTGCCCGAACTGACCTTTGTTAACTTATCCCCGGCAGGTGGTCTCGTACTTGACAGCGGCATTCAGTATTGTATAGAAGAAGATGTAACGATATGGATCACAACCAAAGAGTGTAATCACTCGATAATCACTAACACGAAGTTGCAACACAATGACATGTGAGTAGTAAGTTGTTGATAAAGTCTGAGTAAAGTTTCTTGTATCAATAATAATGAAATTATTTATGCAACGTATAAGTCAAACTCAAAAGTGAAATTTTGTTTTATATCTATTCATAACTTGACATTAACAGATGTAAAAGACTTGTGACCCCATCTTAATTCAAGATGTTCGTTCAAATTTTTATTTTTGTCGCTGTTTATCACTCATATGCAACAATGCTGCAAGTACACAATAAACTTTCATCGATTTACGTTGTGGAATCTTTGTATTGAATATTAAATATTTTCAAAGGCCATTGCTGATGCAAGGTATTTGACATACTAATCAAGCCCCACTCAACAAATATGACGTAACAATATGACAAGTTAGGGAGCGTTCAGTTATTATGGCCAGGGATGGGCGAGCAAAATCCAGGATGTCACCTCAAATTTGAAAACTGCAAGGGCGGGGGGTCATGTATTTTTCAAACAGCTCAGAGGGGGGGGGGTCACTTAATTTTCATTAGTATCCGTCCCGTCAAAAAGCAGTTTCAGTGTTCAGAAATATTTTGGGAGATAAGAATGATTCGTTGCATGATTTCATTCTCTGAAGTTATTCACCTGTAAATCTGAACAAAAGTATAATTATCTGTCACATGAACATCTTGACTTGACAACTCTGAGGCTTGTCTTATTGTAAATCAAGCTTACTGCACTGAGGACAATGAACAATTCCTATTACCTGGATAATAGAGATATAGCAAGTTTTGTCAGGGAACTTATTTAACAGTTACCTGTACTGAGACCACTAGTACCATGAAAAGTTAAATAATACTTTTAGGTGAAATTCCAATATCATAATTGTTGTCCACATCTGAACTTTTAAATACTCTATTTGAATAAAGTACATTTGTATCAATGATCAAACACCTATAAAAGCACAAATTAATTTAGTTTAGCATGTTACAAAAAATTATTCTTAGTGTCTTCATAGACTCCAGTGTATAGTGAATCAGCATTTCGGTGAAATTCCAAAATCTTATTTCTTGCACAAAAATATCAACCCTTAACCATCCTAGGCTAACTAAGTACTTTAAAATAAATTATCAAATGTTAATAAATACACAGATTTTGATAGTTTTGTATTGGAAAAAACATATTCTATTTTCTCATAGACTCCCATGTACAGTGAATCTCCGTTTTGGTATAATTCAATAATCCAATTTCTGGCGAATACATCCAATTGTTGCCACCCTAATCTAATCAAGTACATTGATATCAATAATCGAAAGAATATAAATACAAGGGTTTACCTATTTTTGTATTGGAAAAAATTAATCATACTTTCCTCATAGACTCCCATGTATAGTGGATGAACATTTTCAGTGAAATTCCATAATCAGATTTCTTGTACACATAATATGCACCTTTAACTATCATATTCTCATCAAGTACAATTATGCTAATTATTAAACGTCTGTATATGCACAAGTATGTCAAGTTTTTCATTGGAAAAAAATTATTATTTTATTTTTTATTTTTATTTAATCTCGAACCAACAGGTTGCCCAAATAGCAGGTTCATTTGAAAATAAAAATATGATACAAAACGAAAAGTATATAACACACTGCATGAAAACCCAATAATTCAGATAAATTCACATTAATGAGTTGCCTGTATTATAGTGTAATACACGTGAATTCACATGAATCCACATAAATACAGGCTTGCTGAATACAAAAAATGGATTCTTGACTGTATTCATCTGTATATGCACTCTTCAGCTAAAATACAGGCAATAATCCATGTTAATACAGTAAGTATTATAGGGTTTTTATGCAGTGACAGTTACAACGTAAACAAACAGACAGGAGAATTCACATAAGAAAAAACCAAAAAACAGCAATAAAGCGAAAGATACACAGAAATACATCCAGATAAAAGTAATTATTCAGAAAAAAGGATCTTACATAATCCATGACGAACATTACTGAAGTTATTAAAAATATCTAAATTTTGCTTGTTTCAGATAGAATTAAAATATGTCTGAGATCGTGATAAAAATGAGTGTTTCAAGATATTCGTACGTGCTGACACTGGTCTAAAAAGAACAGCGCGACGCAATGTAAAAGCAGGAACGTTAAAATGAATCTGTGCAAGAACATCTGGTACACTATAAACTGAGTGAAGGATTTTATAAAGAAAAAGAGTGTCTGAAAATTTTCGCCTGTTCCGGAAGGCGAAATCCATAACATAGGTTACTATACAGAGCCCTTGAGTAAGCCATCGATGAACGGAAACAAAGATACTTGATAAATTTTATTTGGACTCTTTCTAATTTCTTTATTAAATATAATTGATGAGGGGACCAGATGGGTGAGCAGTATTCAACGTGGCTTCTGACGTAGGATACATACAATTTTTTTAAAACTTTGATAGTATTAAAATATTTACAAGAACGTTTGATAAATCCAAGCATTTTAAAAGCCTTTGAAACAACATGTTTAATGTGCATACTCCAGTTAAGTTTACTTGTTAAAAATACACCAAGGTCTTTCACAATTTATCATTGACTCCCATGAACATTTTTGGTGAAATTCTGAGGTCAAACTTTTCATAAATGCAGGGATATAGTTTTGCATTGAGAAAGTATTACATAGATTCCTCATACATGTATGAGAAAATATATGTATACAGTGTATAGTGAATCAACATTATCAACAGCTGATTTTCAATTAAATCCAAATATCAAAATATGTATACACACGCTAGCGCAAAAATATTGCGATCCACCAGTAATTTCTGTCCAACCCTTTGAGGGGTAATTTCAAAATTATAGCAAGTCAGAATGGGATATCTGAGCATTAACACCTTTTGAGTTTGTAACGAAGGTCATTTGAAAAAATCAGAGCTCAATTTTTTGGGGGGGATTCTATCGCTCCATACCCCTGAGGTGTTTGTTTGTACAGCTAATTTACTCAAGCAATGTGGGGGGGGGGGGGTCATGAAATTTTTGTCATGTTGGAAGGGGGTCATCAATTTTTTGGTACAATGGGTAGGAAGGTTCACTTATTTTGACTGATGCGCAGGTAGAATTTGCCGGCCTACCCGCGGCCATAAAAACTTAACGCTCCCTCAATTCACGTTATTATTTATTGAGATTATGGTACCAAATTGTGTCAACGGCCGGTGGTTTTTTCAAGATAAATAACTTCGATAATCCAACTGTGGTCACTGTCGATGATCGTAAGTACTACAGCCAGACGCAGAATTCTCTTTCAAATACCATCATATTTGACTTTCAACCACCTAAGCACTGCCGTTCTATGTCGCCTGCGTGTCAAAATGAAGTTATATCTATAATAGAGGCGTACACAAGAAAGGTAAAGAAAAAAATTTGGTATCATTGACATTCGATCACCCATAAGACACAGTTAAAGGTTTTACGTTATAGCTTTCAATGACACATTGTAAAGCAGATTCATTGGAGCATATTAACTTCCAAATAGTTCGCCGATTCTACAGAGTAACGCTTCATAACATGGATATCACAAACAAGCAAGTAATGGTATCAACTTCCAAAACGTAATGTTCAAATATTCCTATCATTTCTCACGATACAAATTATGTCTCATTTCAAAACTCTGCGAAATTGATCGATTAAAGCATAATTTCTCTCTCTCTCTCTCTCTCTCTCTCTCTCTCTCTCTCTTCTCTCTCTCTCTCTCTCTCTCTCTCTCTCTCTCTCTCTCTCTCTCTCTCTCTCTCTCTCTCTCTCTCTCTCTATTACAACAAACATACTTATATTCAGAACTCTGTGACGGTCAAATGGAACCTTACCAACTGGTTTGAAGATTCCTCTGGTCTTGGATACGTTACTTGCGAGATATTTGAACTCGGTTCAGATGTAGCGTCGAATGGATCTGGACGTGAATTACTTGGGATTCTCCATGATGCGCCTCTTGCGAGGAACGACAGCAGCGACATCAATTGTTCAGAGGCTATGTTCATTCTGCCAAAAACAGGTTTGTCGAACTTCTATAAAAGAAACTAAAAGAGCTAAAAACGAATGAAGTTGAGTCTTCTTTTGATTTATCTGAGGTTTACTAAGGTCTGTGATTTCCTATCTTTAAAATAATTCTATGTTGATAGAATAAGATGTAAAAAATCGACCTTTTTTGGTGTCAAAGTTGCAAGGCCATCTGTAACCTCATTGGAACTCCTGTCATGTGAAATTATATAACCTAGAGAATATCAATCGTCGAATAATGTGTGTAATGACAACACATGCTTAAACACGCATCTTCTCAAGTCCTAAGGTCTCATTTTTTAAGAGAATGGCCATACGCAAGAGATACCCTGATTAAATATGATATGCTATCTTCTCCATTGGTCCAAGATAAACCACTATGATAGTTGTCATAAGCACTAGCCATTTTAGCAGGGTTATAGCAAAACTCAATTGAGTGGTTCGTTTTGTAGGGGAATTGAATTTAGAATTCCAACGAAGAATCTAGGACCACTTATAAGATGTAGTTTTTTTCAATATTGCCAGATGGCGAGAAGAACTCTTGATAACAAATCCAAGTGAACTTATGAAGGGTTTATCAATCTTTTTTTTGCCTATAGATCATAAATTTTACAGTATAAGGAGACAAATATATTTGCTTGCTATTTTCACAATAACAGCAGCCATGACACGTCATCGCATTGTTTTTCAAGGAACTGAAATATTGTAAGTTGTGTATTTGTTACCCTTTGATTTTCTCGGAAGGACTGTATGCAATTATCTTAAGCATATCGGACAAAGTTGGAAACACAGCGAAAGCCAGGAGGTTTATTCTGTATGACGATGAAAGTTCTGTCTCCCTGAATCGTGAAAAACCAATAATAGTATCAACCTCCGTGATCAGTAATGATGTGTTATGGCTTGGACGCATTTCTGGCCAGGTAAGATATACACTGTGGTTACGTAAGTAAAGATAATTATCGTCACCATGACCATAATTTTCGTCACTGTCTTCATCCATGAACTGATGCAAATTGCTCTTTAAACGTATGAAAATCTCTTCTTTCAACCCGAACATACTGCTGAGGGAACTATTCGATACCGTAAAATCCGAGCTTATGATATAAAAGCTACTGTGCTATTATAAAGGAACTTTATTCTGTCACTGTGTCCTTTTTTCAATAAAGGTGACAATAATCTGGACCAGCCACTCCTTCAATTCCTTCCATCGAGACAATAATCTCCTCGCTGCAATTGAAGAAATGGATCCACCATTACCTGATGAGTACGATGAAACCGCTGGTCAACCTCCTCTGACTAGATCACGAGAAGCTATACCAAACGTAGAAGGGATAACTCGATTCGAAATTGACAATGCCATTTCAAGTTCAGGGAAGACTAAGCCAGAATGGAAGAATGTCGAGGGGCAGAAGGTAATGGTGATCTTTTAAAGCTTACTGAACATCTAAGGTTCCCAATCATTAAAATAAATTTGATGTTAAAGTAAAAGTGGGATTGCCGATTCTTTTAAGTTCTTTTATAGATTATCCTTTTACCAAAGGGAGCATTGATGTATATATCTGTAACATTCCTATTGTCAAATTAAAATGACATTTAATAATGCCAACTTATAAATGCAATGAGTACGACTTTCAGGAAACATAATACACAGCTCTTTGTGTGTTATTATATCTTATGTCATTGACAAATGTGCAACATTTTCCGTGACCACTTAAGTACAAATTAAACAAAAACTATAAATGAGTATAGTGTATGTTTCCTCTGCTTCGCGAACCCTCTACACCATCGATGAACCAAGACGGAAGAAGCCATAACTGTTTCTGCAGCACACGGTGAATACATCACTGTGTGGTTGAAAGCCTTCGACGTCATGGGGAGCTACAAAGAAGATGCCATACAGTTTTATCTCGATGCTTCACCACCGATTATCGAAGAATTAGGTCGACAAAACCTATCAAACGAACAAAATGACACAAATATAGAACAGTGAGTTTTCTTGTAGAGATTCCTTTCACATATCTTTGTGGTCTTTCTTACTATCGTGTACTGTTTTACATTTCCAGGCTTAACAATTTGTAACACCAAAAAACCTTTAAGATTTTCCAAGGGTTTGTTAATACTCAGGTATAAGATACATGAAAAAGTTAATATTTGATGCGTATCCCGCACCGGATGTCTTATTTCACTTTAATTTTTCCTTACAATTATTTGTATTTCTGTTGTTATTGTAGACATTCTAGTAACATACTGATGATTACATGAAACGAATATATGAGACATTGGTGAAATCATTATATGCGTCCGAGCATTTTTAATGTTCACAACTGTTTTCCCTAGGTTTTTCATCGATGCATACGACTACGAAAGTGGTATAAAATAATACGATTGAAGTTATCGGATAAGAATGTGCAAGAGATGGTGTACCACGAAGGAGAGATAATACCTGACTATTACAAGGTAATTTCTTAAACGTTTTGATAGCTGACGAAATACACTAAATGACTCGACTTCTGTCATCATTTAATAACAGTAAAACATTTTAAATCTATGTCACTTTGTTCATGGATTTTACCAAATATTGAACAAGGTATGCTAACTTGTACAGCTTTGTTATTCCGTGTTCATTCCAGACAAATTTTCTAGAGATTGTACCTCTTGAACTGATTGTATCTATTATGTTTCGTTTTCAGTTACTGTTTACATTAAATACATTCCAAAAGTGTGTTTATAGTTCGTATAAACTTCAATCAGCTCGACACGAGAACTTGTCACATTAATTGTAATATTCTTATTACCATCGTTTAGGATTCTGAATGTACAAATTTTACTTTATCATCTGTAACAGGGCCCTGCTGCTGAAGGATGCACTCCACACACCTGTCATTGTCTATCCCAAGGTGACCTCGATATGTGTTTTTACAAACGACATAGCATACGAATTGATCTGAACGTGATAACATCTATGCCAACGGACGATGTTAACTGTACCCTCCATGTCACAGTGTTCAACAACGCGATGAAACCAAGCGAAAAGAATCTGCACTTAAGGGTTCACAAGTACAATATGTCTATGGTAAGAAAGTCGCTGCTTATGTACTTTTAACATGCGGTGAAATGTCATCAGCAAACATTTCTATCGATGTCTCCAGACCGTCGCACCATACTTTCCATACAATTTTACATTTAATTCTTGCTATAACGCAAGTGAAGAATAACATGAATAACTTGATGAATGATTTCATAAACGGAAGGGTGGTATGCGGGAGGAGAGCACAAACGCAGGCAAATCTGGGGGAAGGAAAGGTATAACTCGGTCTTCGAATCAGCACAAATGATTTGAAATGTATTTTTGCAACCTAGTGGTCTCCTAAAAGTGAATGTATCTTCAAGAAAATAATTTGCTACTAGACACTGTAAATTGCAACTAATACTATGTCATGCCATACTCAACAAAATACAGATATGTAGAAGCATTCCCATATCGCTTCTGCTAGGCTGTAGGACTGCGAATATGTTAATTAAATATCTCATGGTGCACAATGCTGATGAGAAAAAATAACAAAAGTTTTAATCGCGACATTATCTTTGTTTTTTTTAAGTACCACAGTACATCCTTTCGGCATACATTATTTGCACAGGCCTGAAATTTTAGGAGTATCGATAATGATTACTGTTAATGCACTGACCCTGAAATCGTTATGGACTAAAAACTGTAATACCTGCCCCTATTATAAACAGTGGCAAATTCAATCAACATCATTGAACTTTCAGACAACAGCTAATCCAGGAGCTGGTGGCAGTGATAACCAGTTTAGTGGAGGAAGCAGTGTTACTGCCGGTATAGTAGGTGGTGTCGTCGCTGGTGTAACTGTAACTACGGTCATAGTACTGGCTTCGAGGTTTTTTATCAGACGAAAGAACCTTGTACAGGACTCCACCACCGCAGCTAAGGGCAAGAGTTCCTGGATGAAATGGCGGATTAAGTTTCCCACCCGAGAAAATTTACCAAAAGTACGCTGGGCTTGGCGTTAAACTAAGTTTGTGTGTTTTGTGCAAGAATTGCATTGATGTTCATCGCTTTTATAATTTGTGTGAAGTTACACCAGAGGACACTCGCATTGTGTTATTAAGCTATGGGTGTACTTTTCGGTTGATCGTTATTGTTATCTTGCGTTTGTAGCCTGTCTAACGATAACCAGATATGAACTGAAAATGCTCACGTGTTTCATTATATATTGCACTTATGTGTAAATTTAAACTTTTGCCACATGTTTACATCTTGATTGAAAGTGTTATGATCAACATCATGGGCAATATTCACCATAGATTAATTATAAAGGTCATTGATACTTACACATATGTAATTAGCTGAAATAAAAATATTTAATTTCTTTGACTGCTGTCATTGTAACCACCACTTCATATAGCAAGTATAATTGCCTTCGGCCAAGTTCTTCAAGCTATATATGCCAAACTGTGAAAGCTCATTAGATATGCAAATTATAAATTAGCTTACATATAAATGTGAAATGATGAAATGGTCCATAAATCCGGTATATATCCCTAATTAGAAAGTTAATTAAATATGCAAATTAGTAATTGGCTGAAATAAAATACTTAAGGATTGTGAATAATGTTTTATCAAAGTATGTTCAATGTTTTTAGCACGTTTCGTCAACTTTGATCGGGTCAATCAAGATATATATCCTTAATTAGGAAAGTTCATTAAATATGCAAATGAGGAATTGGCTGAAGAAAAAATGTTTTGTGACTTTCAATGATTTTGTATTATAGTATCTTTAGTGTTCATACTAAGTATCGTCAATGTTGATGAAGTCAATTCAGATATAATATCCCAAATTAGGAAAGTTCACTAAATATGCAAATTAGTAATTGTTGAATAAAAAATTCTTATCGACTTTCATAATGTATCTTATAGTATTTTCGATATATATATAGCAAGGTTCGTCAACTTTGGTCAAGTAAATTAGGATATATTCCGAATTAGGAAATTTTATTTAATATGCAAATTAGCAATTATCTCTCATATCACCCCTTAATACCTTTCACGGCTGATAAATCTAGGTGATCAACATTTGTAGAAAATCTCATCTAATTGCCTGCGGTCGCCCATTTTTGTTAGAAGTTTTTGTTAAACACTTCTCTAAGTGATGGAGTTCTATTCAAAAAGTGTATTTTACATTATTATAGAAGAATTTGTTACTATGTAACTTTTGACGACGTTTCACTACTTTTATAAGTATTTGAACAACGGCAAGGGTTCATACTGACCTGATCTGTGTGTTTTATAAGTTTGAAAAAATATGAAATGAAGTGAGAGAGCCTACCTACTTAACCCTTCGCAAAATTTCCAGTGTAAAGTTATACACATGTCATAAAAAGAAACATTTGTAACTGTTAAAATGTAAAACTTCGTTATAAAACCTGAATAAAAGTTACCCATCGGAAATGAAACGTCAATGATTTAAGTCAGTCTTTACATGAATGCCAATCACTTTTGTCATGGCGTAATTGACTTTTTCGATCTTTTAAGCATTGACACAAGTTCGACCACATATTTTCATTTCAGAAGATGTTACTCGACATATTTCATCAGTAACTATGAATTCATTTAAAAAGGCCATAATCGACACAAATATGTCAAAACGGTGCAAATAAATATAATGAGCAGTCTTATGAATGTGTTGTCAACAGAGAAAAAGTTTAATAATATGGCAACCGTTGTGTTTGAAATATCAATTGCATTTTTCTAATCCGACCAGGAGCAATGATATCGGGTTTGATACTAAAAAGAGTTAAACCCAGGGTTCTTTCCAAAACTGCACTACAACGTTCAGAAAACTCCATGAGCGATGTATTCTAAATTTTACTACATACTACTATTGTGCGTTTTATAACGCTCGACAAAAAGAAGGGCACTCGATTCTGATAGGTTGCCAATTTAGAATACCTTGAACGTGACGAAGGAAAGTGGCCATTTCTTTTTTTCTTACAATTGATAAAATATAACATAGCATTAAGCCTCCCTTGCGTAGGTAATTTATTTGGCAACAAGGAATATATGCCATTTGCATTTAAAGAACATGTATTGGAAGAAGAGTATGGGATATCAAAATATATAAAGGTGCGTATAAAGATGCCAGACTGCGGAAGACTTGTGAAAGCGTGTTAGCTCTTGTGAAAACCAGAAAAGTCGAAAAGTAAATATGTTTTTGTATTGTGCTGGTCGGACATCGACGTACATGTACAACATTTTTTCTGTCAGCGAAAAAGCCAAATGTAACTCAAACTCGCCTTTTAAAAATATACAAAAATCAAGGCTTGCATATGCTTTGCTTGCAATATTCAAGTTTATTGAAAACACAATGGAAAACTATAATGAAGCAATTTACAAAAATATACAAAAGTACTGTATGTTGTCGAAGCCGTTGGTAGGTTTTTATATTCTAACACCCAAGCTTTGAAAAGCAATAATCAAGACTTTGATGGTGTCGTCTTGGTCTCACATGGTGTAAGTAGAGATGAGATTGTAATACTCCCGGGTATTAAGTGGTAACCAAAATGGGAATGGAAAACAGCAAACATGTTCAAACAATGAAAAAAGTGCCACGAGATTGTAACAGGTTAAGGTCAAGGTAATCTCACACAAGTCGGATACTCTGGTGTTCATTAAATCTCAGATAGAAATTATTTTCCAGTGCCGCTTGCTAGCAACGCTTCAGTCAAGATAGATGATCATCTGGACCATTGCCATGGAGAAGTAAGTGGCTATAAATGACAAATACAACATAAAGGAAATAAGAAGCCAAAGTAATAGTTTTGTAATAATCAATAAATGTTAAATATAATACAATTGGTACACAAATAACGCTTTGCCGCTTTTACACCACTTTGTAGCACTACTATTAAGCCATGATATATAACTAAATTTACTAAAGATGCGCGACCTGTCTGTTAATTAAATTTGGTCGACGGTTTTATTTATGTTAGACTCCAAAACTGCCCATCGATTTTTTTTATGACAAATATTTCACCTTAATAAACATCATGTTTAGTTATGTTTTATTTTCCTTAGCATGAGGAGTTAACACAAAGAAGGATTAGTTGCCTACTTAGAAAGTACATTTTGTCAAAAGTTGATGATTCAGCAGCTTTCAGATAGAAGACTAAAACAGACGTCTTTCATTAATGCTTTAACAAGAGATAATATCCCTACCTTTTGGACATTTACTTATGTACCATAAACTGTATGCTTGTTTCACTTTGTTTCATAGCATTGTTATACACCACCGCAGTAAAAGAACAATCAACGTCTCCCTCAGGCATGCTGGCCATGGTGTTAAGATCAAGAAATACGCTATAACTTGGGTAGAAGCACATATCAAGGTCTTCCTGGGGTAGGCAATGACAGGTCAGTGGTGTACATTCTTTATCATCGGGATTCTGTTGAAGAAAATTAAATAATAATAATGTGTGCTGTATATTGAGCTTTCATCAAAAATTAGAATTAACCATCATTATGATGCTATTGGTGCTGCTGTTAAAATTAATCACAAATATATTGAAGTATATTTGCAACGGTCATTGCAAAGATTAGGAAACTGAACTTTGTAAGAAAACTCGAATCAATTTACTAAAAATTCGTAGAATTTTGGTCTTTAAACCAAAGTATACCCTTTTATTTTTGCAAATGACAAGACTAAACATGTAGATGAGATCGCCTTTAAACGGTAACAGCGTAAATTAATGTTTGTAGTTTACTAAGATGACTTACGAACCTTATGATAGGTGTTCTTTATCTCACCCTCTTCGAACGTCGTCGTCTGCTCATGTGTATCCAAAAGCCTCCACTTGATCATGCTAATGCCACTATCATCATCGTGTGCATCGATGAAATGCTACAGAGCATAAATTTAAATGTTTCTTGTCACAAGGTACACATTTTAATTATGACTAAGCCTTGTTTATTTTAGGAGTAAACAACAACATGAATATAATGGCAAATCGAATTTCACAGTAAGATTTCCTACTCGTATCGCCTGTCTGACTCCCTTTTTGAATTTAAAATTTTTATCTGGAACTTTAAACGATGTCACACGCAAGTACTTCTATCTTTCATTTCTGTATATAAGACAAATGTATTTGAAACAATACCTACAGTTCAATCTAATAGTGATATATTCAGACAGATTGTTTGTCTATAATTAAAATATTCCATGTATAAAAAAGTACAAGGAAACATCAATACAGCATTTGATTTCACAGTTCGATTCGATGTTTAGATATGGACGGTTTCCAAAAATCAGTAAGAGCAATTTGGATTTATTGTCTAATCTCCATCCAACAAGTAGTTTTCGTTTGCTTTTTAAAAATATATTGACAATATAGGGCCGAATGTCCTGCAAAGATTAAAAGTCCGGGCACAATACGAATGGCGCACTTACTGAACTGTGTTGTCATTGTCCCTCTTTACGTGTACCGACGAATCGATCTTGGTCCTGTACATATAATCCAGGTAAGTAATGAGTGGTGGAGAAGAGTCCAGATAAAATTTTTCCAAGTCTTCCCTTGTATTCCCCATTACGTCGAAGGCTTTCAACCATACTGAGACGTGATCACCATCAACAGAAGAAACTGTAAGAATGGTCTCCGTCTATGTGTATAGAGGCATTTACACGTTCATTCATTGAAAGCATGTAAATTAATGAATAAATCGATAAAGCTGTATGTTATGACAAAATAATGACAGTATAACAAGTGAGAGTCAGACAAAGTTTAGAATCATATTTTGAATAAAGATTAAATCTTTCTTGATTAATATGAGAATGCTATCATTCTCGATTTATGGTGATTGAAAAGTCATATTGTTTTACACTAGAAAAGTTTGATGCTCAACGTTTAGTGAGTTTTGCTATCCAGAAATCTTGCATTTATTGCAATGGTTGTTCTGACAATAATTGGCAGCAATTTGATATGATGGAAACATAGGCTTTTCGTCGTATTAGAAACAAAATCACCTTTTGTCCCATGTCTTTCAAGTCAAGCTTAGTCTTTCCTGAGCTGGAAATGGCATAGTCAAATTCAAAGCGGGTTATTCCTTCTACATTTGGTATAGCTTCTCTTGATCTTGTCAGAGGAGGTTGACCAGTGGGTTCATCGTATTCGGCAGGCAATGGTGGATCCATTTCTTCAATTGCAGCAAGAAGATTGTTGTCTCGGTGGAAGGAATTGTAGAAGTGTCGAGCCCAGATTATTGTTATCTAAATTGTTAAAGTATCAGAACTATGTTTACGAAAACAAGTATATGTAAAATGTAGCCTGCATTCTGTATCGGTGTCTAAACGTATCAGCGCTCCGGTGAGAACTATGAATAACAATCTCCATCTTTCGAAGCGTAATAAAATCTAGGTACTGAATGACAGCGTTAACCCATCATCAGAGATCATAAAATTTAAACAGCTGTCATTTTATGTCGGTATGCGTTTCTTACCTGACCAGACTTTGTCCCTAGCCACGACACGCCATTGTTGACCACTGCATCTGATATTGTTATTGGATTGTCTTCACTTACAGAGATGGAGCTGCGGTCATCGTACATAACAACTCTCCTTGCCTTTGCGGCATTCCCGACGTTGTCAAATACAGTTAATATAATAGAGTAAACCCCTTCGAAGAAAACCAACGAATAAGATACGAGTAAACAATTATAATCAGGACAGACGAAGGTTATTAAACAAAACTCGGTACTTTACGTTCCAAAAATACCAGAAACACTGAACCAGTAAAGAAGTTGGAAAGCGAGTCAAACTCTTATAGATGTTATCAGTAGTTTCCATCCGTACATTTATAATTAACCTAATTAATCCTTTTAATCGTCATTTGATCAGATTGAAAGATGTGTTTTATGAGCACGATTTTTTGTGCTTTTGCCTGTTTTATTCGTTTGTTTTATTCCCTTTCGTTGTATGATGAAAATGTCCGGACATTACAACAATCACATTTGCCAATCACAATATTGGAGTATCGGTTAAAATGTGTTATTTACGAGAGATATGCATATATGACCAAACGTGTCATTACATAACCATATATAATACATTGGGATGTTATCAAACACACTAGCGATGCAATTCACGTATATTTAGGTTTATCGCATGTACTATCATTCACTGAATAATGCATTAAGCCTGATAAAAGTTACAAACCTGCCTCCGGAAATTCGACAACAATTGTCGAACCCGGCTTGTCCTGGGTTGGTATGTTATTGAGTTGTGATCGTTGCTGTAGATTCCCAGTTAACTGTATGTCATAGGTTTCTTTGTATACTTCCCAGCTAATACGATTTACACCAGAATCGTCTTGCCAAAGAGTAGGGTCCATTCTTACCAGTACTGAGCTCTGAAAGTATAATTCCACCACATGATAAATACTATCGTAGTAATTTTAAAGTATGGCACCCTATTATTCAGAAATAAACCTTAACTGAAAAAGCTTGACGAACAATGACTTACATTTTTCGTGTACACTTCACTGATCGAAAACAAATGTGATGTACACGGCGGGGACCTTTGCCGACAGTGTTGAGGTGCAATGAGGTCAAATACGACAAAGTTAGAGAGAAAGTTTCGCTGTTGAGAGTAGAACTGGGCACCGTTCAGAGTGACTTTGTAAGGATCATCGTAATTGTTGATATTGATACACCCGCTTGTATTGGAGCGAACTTGAAACCACAGCCTGCAAGTACAGGTACACTATTTGTCAGACAACATGACCAAAGAAATTAAATGTGTAGACATTTAAAAAGGTAAACAATTTTTTTAAATAACATGCTTCGAATCTGAATGATTTTTTGAACAATAAAATATGCTTTTCTGGCATTATTCGCCCTAGTACAGTTCATTCAATTCAAACTATATTAATCGCATCACACTCAAAGAAACTCGCACTAAATCATATTCGAGTCTTCATATGCACTAACTGCAACGTGATAAATCACTCACTGATAGCAATACTTACACATCGTTATGTTTTAACTCGGAGTTGAACACCACCGAATGGTTGCATTGTTTTGTTTTGATCTGTGTTGACAGTATGTCTGCTGTTAAGCAATATTCAGTGCCACCCTTCAATGTGATATTACCTGAATAAAAAGGAACAGAATATCTTAAAGTACACAAAATGTAAGTGACAACTAAGATACATCGGCAACTACTGCTGAATATTTGCTGTTGTATCAACAATGATGTAAAATGTGTTCTTATCGGCCTGTCTATCTACCTATCTCCCTTACTACATACATACATACATACATACATACATACATACATACATACATACATACATACATACATACATACATGTCATCCATGTACAATTGTTAACATTTCATACTTAAAGGACAGTAAACTGTTGAAAGGTGGGCAGATAAGCAAAATGTTGATAAAATGAAGTACTCATATAGAGGTAAAAAAGATGTAAACAATATAGAATTAATCCCTGCTCGAGAATTCTCTCTGAATAGTGTATGAAACCAAAACAAACTTTCTTAAAATGGACATACACATTACCTCTTTTTAAGTTCCAGGCAAGCGTCACCTCAACTATACCAAACCCACTACTGTTCACATAGTATGGCGATGGGTAGTCAGTCAGTGTGACCGGATCGTAAGATGTCTTCCAATGTATAGCTAAAACAGTGGCTTTAAGCGACGAATAAATCGGTGCATTGTCCACTGAACAAGCAAGATTGTTGTTATTTGACCCATCCTTTAATGTCACGGTGCACGGTGATATTGTTGGCATAAGAGTCGCTGAGAAGGGTTTTCAAAGATAAAGAATGTTCATTTAACATGGATTTAGCAATCCTTCAATCGGCAACAATATTTGCTAGATTATCGTTTGTTGTAGAACCAGATTTTAAAGATATTATTTATGGCTTGAATGAAATGTTGGCAACTTATAATGCAGTTAAATAGCAAGAAACGTCATCAATTTGGAAGTGTAATTAGACTAGGATTAATTTCAGAGAATATCACTGCGGATCAACCTTGCTGAAGTCCTCGGAATTGTATTTTGTATACTCACTGTTCAGGCAGTTTGTTCCAGAAAACCCTGGAGCACATGTACAAGAGTCCGGTGTACTTGGACAACTTCCTGGATAGCAGAACTTGCTCTCAGGTCGCCATGAACATCTCTCTGGTTATTAAAAAAAGAGAGAAAATAATGAATGTAACTCTTTTAAGGTGGTTGGAAAGGCTATTTTTGCACCAATTCTTTCTCAGATTTAATGTCAAGTTTCAAGTGTTAGAATCAAGATATTAGTTCAAATTTTCAGGATAGCTCCCTTAGTTAATATTTTCTCAAAGAATATAAAAATTGTATATTTGCAGCCTGATTTGAAATATGACACCAGTAAATATTAAAATTTAATTTTTCATATTTTTTTACATATTTGAATTTAATAATAATTGGATAGTATTAATATTACCAAATTAGCTATAAATATGTTGCCACTATTTATTGCAAGATTTGTACGGCAGGAATTGTAATAAATTTGTTTTTATGATTTTACATGGGTTTATATATCAAAAAATTATTAAAAATTCTTTCAAATTTCAAAATGTGATTTTTCAAAAAGTACTTCAAATACAGGAAAATTGTGCCGTACAAATCTTATCTGTAACCTTGTTAATAGGCTGTAAAAATTCCATGTCCATATCTCATTTCAAAGTTGGATTAAATTGGTATACAATATATAGGAAAACTCTTATTCTGTCAAAAATGTTGAAAACAAGCCATATTTGCACCCATCTTTTGAGGTCATAGAGCATTTTTTTTTGTTAATCTCACTTTTGACACCTCTTTGACACTCAAAGAATCTAAAAATGCATTTACAATAGCAGTCACTCACTCTGAATGCCAGCACCGCCTGTCAAACTTTCCTGAAAAACAGCAAATAATGACTTTCCCTTTTCAAACATTTTATTAAAAGCTAGGGGACCTCTACCATAGTTAATACACTAAGGACTCCCCAACTTCTTCTTATTTGGTCAGTTTTTCAGAAGTTTTAACAGGCTATAACTCTGCAATGCCTTTGTGCCCAAATGTCTAGTTTTTTTAATTCCACAGAGAATGTTGACTACGTATATATTTTAATAGTTTTGTTGAAATTTATAACTGACGCTCTAGCCTTTCCAACCACCTTAATACACAGGTTTAACCGCTTTTGCCGATTTTTCTCAAGAAAACTTTAGACCAATCATTCACTTGAAAAATAGAATTTTTTATGAGAAAAACTACTTTTTCCCCTGACAGATTTTAAAAAAGAAGATACAATAAGTAGACCAGAAGATAATTGTGAAAATATGAAAAAGTGCCTTTTACCTTAATAAAATAAGAAAGGTTCATATTATTCCCATATTCCCCTAGTTCAGCACAGTTACTCGGCCTAAGTATTAACAGGTTTGAAGTCGCAAATACATTGATGTACTTACGTTCACAAGCTCCATTTGTAATGCTGCCTCTGTTCACCAGTTCATAGGCCTTCCTTTCGCCTCCTCGATCGTGCGCGCATTCCAAGCAGTATTGGTCAGACGAATTAGAACATCGAGTGTTCATACAGTTTAGGACTGAATTGCAACCTGTAATAGCACAAAAATTAATATCATTGTGTTAACTAATTGTACTAATGCAAATACAATGCATACAGAATGTTAGCCTGCAAACAATATACAATATTATTTCAAAACCACTAAGACATTTAAGTTATGACAGACACACAATATTCATACAGATACCTTTACATTCGGAGTTTAAGCAGTACCCATAGCAACTGTCTGTGTTGTTTTCGTAGCGATTAGACTGGTGGCTCATAATAAGTTCAGTTCTGTATGCTACTCTGCAGAAAAATAATCAATCACAAATTAACTAAAATGTTACTGGAGGTTATAAGTTTTTGACGTCTTTCTGGTGTCGTTTGCTCCAAAGCTCTGGCAAAACGGCGAATACACGATTCGGAAAAGATTAAATTTGAAAATGGTCTCAAATCAAGGAATGCAACTTCCGATCAAGTGTAATGATGACTTAAAGTCAATTTTTTGAAAGGGGAACTTTCTCTGTTTATGGTTGACAAGAAATATTACACGAGCCAAATATAACAACATAACGATGCTACTGAAGCTTGAGATCGCTGATGTTCTGCTTATGTTTTTCAAATTGTTCTTGGAGAAGTATTTGGCTAAAGAACTACAGACATGATCGCTGTTATCGCCTTTACAAATATACTAAATGATTGAAGCAAAATGTTGGCTACTGACAAGTGCCTAAGTTTGTGTACATGCGCTGGCAGGTAAGATGGGCCCAATGTAAGACAATTAATCTACACACTAACGTCTATTTTGGACATACAGAGACGGAACACGTATACCCCGGAAGAGTTTCAGCGATTTGGATTATATGATTTGCAAGTCAGAAGGTAAGTTGCGAAACCGCAATACTGCATCATGGCATTTAACTTGCATATTTCTATGTTCCTCGTAAAATTTCAATGCTAAAGACTTACTGCGATATATGACATTAGAAATGATAATATATATATATTTTGCTCAAGGTGAGAGCTTGCGCGTATGCCAGCCGTGGCATATCGCCAATATACAACAGTTCTTTTCGCGTCAAGACCAATCAGATCGCTGTATTTGCGCCATAAATATCCTGTTATTAAGGTTTCTGAGAATAGTAGTAAATTTATATGAAATTTGAATAACTACGCTTACCAAAATTAAGCAAGGGCGCGAATGTATTGAGGCAATTAATATTATAGCCAGCGTTTATACCTGTATTTTGTACATCTGCTCCAACACAAAAATCCACAACATGTAGTCGTGCGATGGATATAAGAGACAGTTCTATATGCAACTTCCGACTTGGTGTCTTGTTGTTGGAACTGACAGATATTAGGCCTATAGAAAAGTGAAAAGGCATGTTATTTTCATGTAAATAGTTTATCGCCTATGTTATGAAATGAATAAATAAATGCCGTTTGACCGATAAGAGTTGAAAAGTACAACAACGTTCATTGAAAGGGTATGCCAATTGTTATACTAACAAAGAAAACATATAGTGTCCGTGACATTGTTCTTAAATTCAACACTTTATGGTAAATCTTTTTTTAACAATATCTAGCATAAACGCGATTGGAACTAATTTGGGGTAATTAGGTCTTCATTTTTTCAAATTCCTCAAAAAGTGTTTGATGCCCTATAGCTGAATGTGGCAATATTATGTATTATTCATAAAAACAAGTGTGGAACTTAAAAAGAAAAGTAGATGAAGTTACATGTGCAGATTAACTAGACTTTACTTCACCTTCCAATTATCTCAAATTAGTTCCAATCGTGTTCATAATTGACATACAATTAATCGATGCCCACTGAGTGTCCAGTTTATTCTGGACGGATCAATTACGTTGACGTACAACAAATGTACCACCTTGCATGAATAATTTATAATAAAGGCATGCTTCGATATCACATTTTTGAATTATATTGAATTTCTGTGTGATTGTCAAATGACATATGTTTTATGTGATTTGTAAATCAACATTCTGGTCGCCGTTGACTCCTACATACAAAATGAAAAAAATTGACTATTTCATGATCTCACATCTGGGCATATTTAAAAGAATCAATCTTATTACGTTTCTATTCAATACCACACAAAGGTTTTCTGAGCTGGAATAAAATCTTATGGATAATTTAGGAGCTTTATTGAAAGACGACTGACATCGGAACCTTATGTTCTATGTCATGTCGTAGTTTTTGATAATTCTATGGTAAGACTTTCTGATTGGGATATCGTAATATCATAGGTATTCGATCATAAACCACAGAGAACGTTGCCCGGGTTGAGTATCAGTAAATAATGTTTAGGCCTAAGCCTTCGTATACTCACCAACTGCAATGTACAGTGAAAAATAGACACGACAGCTGAAGTAAAGTAGTCTTTCGTGAAATAGTCATCTTGTAATCTGTAAATATACCAAAAGGTTAACGATTCTGTTACTTATATATTATGTCCAGCAAACATTTTTCATCTAAAATTCGGAATGAAGATTTAAAGTTACATGGACATAGTGTGTGTGTGTGTGTGTCAAACAAAGTGGTAGATAATTCAGTGCAATTCTAATTCGATCGTTATCCTGGTGATTTGCATTCCATATTCGTAGAGAAGCGATTATCATTGCAACTGGACGGCGCTATTGAGAGAATTTCTGGCCGCTAGCTACTTACAGGTCATAACATTTTGAAGACAGGCATTGAAAATATGTAAAGGTCGAAGTTCCAGTAGCAAAACATACGAAGCAGTGTGCGAAATTAAGAGAAAATAGCTTCAGGTCATAAGGACCTGCACCAAGCCAAAGCTTCAGGTCCTTACAGAAAACTGCCGGTCTTCAATAAATGCAGTTGTTAACGACCATTAAAGTCAACTTCTCCACCAATACTATGCTTTTGAATGTTGTAATATTTAATTTTTCATGTCCTTTTATCAATAGAGTCAGTAAGTATTCACTCAAAAGGACTATTGTTCACATAGATGCAGAATAGTGTAGGTGAATGATCATGAATCATTCATCTACATGATCTGAAATCTGAAAAAGATCACAGCCCTCATCTTTCTCGCGCACACATTTATCAATGTTTTCCACCACGGGGGAGGGGGACTATGGGACTAACAGGAAAATTTGGTATTTTTTCTTGCCATGTCGAATCCCCCACTCTCGGACTATAAAATGATGTCAAACACCCAGGGGCCGGGGAATACTGGCTCATGCACTGGCTACATGTGGCTGATGAAAGCGAGAAAATTTGTCTTTCATGACTTTCTACGGGGAATGGTGTTCTCTACATTGCTGAGTAAAAATGTACACTACACCAGGGCATGTGATATTGTGATTTGAAAATGGTTGGCAAGCTGAAAATCACTTCTGAAATTAGCCAACGCGAGTGGTAGAAGAGTGAGTGAATAACTTAGTACCTTGAAAACAGTCATAGGTGTATGAATAATTTTTTATGCAAACATTGATTACAACGTCTTTTTTAAACAAGGGAGAAAATACTTGGTATGTATTTTGATATGACGTATGGATTACTTTCAACATTTTTCAAAAAATAAATATGCTTAAATGTGGCCTCTGTTGCATTCATGAAGAACCAGATGAAGTTATACTTTTAATTAAAAAAGACAAGTATCGTAACTTTTTCTCGATTATAGAAATTGCAGACAACATGAATGGCAAACGCCACTCGCGGAAATGAATGCATATTTTTTGATTGAAAAGTTTTGCCTGAACGATTTTTCGACATTTAGGCCTACAGCCCAGGATGACGGTGAGTTTTGCATGCCTGTCGTAACACGGTATCGATATACATCGAAACATTTGAAGCCTCAGAGAGTATACACGACGGATCGTGCAACTCGACAAAACTGATATGATAAGGCCGCTCTGTTTTATAAAATGTATACTTATTATTACGTCGATATATCGTGGTAACAGTCGGCCTTGTGAACTTTGGTTAAAGACCAACGAGCAAGCAAGATGTTCTAGCGGTCCACAAACAAACACAGCGAAACGTGAATCTGATTGCCGACTGCAAGTAGCACAATTGGGCTGTCGTGTAACATCTAGTCCTTGTATAGGTAAAAAATACCTCCATGTTCAAAACCAATATGATTAGTCAACAGCACTGTTCTCTTAGTAGGTTTTTGTCTTAAACTCTTCTATGAACTGTTGATGTTTTGAACGCTTCAATGAAAAATCAAAGCTAAGAAAATGGAGTCAGTTTGATAAAACGAAGGCTGTATTATGTACATTTGTGTACATGTAAATTCAAACACTTAAAGTGTAGAACTAGTGAAGTGATACAGGGTGTTGTTGTCTTATGACACAGATATGCTAACATTACCAGGGTTACACTCACTAAAAGAGTATTATTATATTATTGTATCGCATTATTTCACCAAAATCAATCCATTCAATTGCTAGAATCTGCATGCACGGACATAATTCATACTGATCTGAATGTAATCAGCTGCACCGTGCTATGCGTGTCGATCGGAGGGATTAGACTCTTCGTACATGCAAAAAGTCGCAAGACAAAATTACCATGTTGCGACATTGTCAACCCCACCCCCTCCCCGTCTGGCGTACCATAGAGATCGAATTCCCCACTACCAGAACTCGAAGTGCGATCAATATTCCCTGTTGCCCCGTACTTCCACGGTGGAAAACATTGATAGGTGCATGCATGGCATTCAAGTCTGAATCACATGATCAGAGTCAGTTATCATCAGCATCTGTTACGGGTCTTGACGGAGAAATTTTCATCATTTATTCCAAATTTCAGTCGGTCATAAGGACCGACATGTTGCTAAAAACTTTCGGCCCGACGAGAAATCTGTCGGTCTCGGACCGTCGGACCGACGTTAATTTCGCACACTGATACTAAGTCGAGTGTCTTTTAGAGTGTTTGCATTGCCTGGTAACATGTGAATGCAACATAAAAATCTTAATTGTAATATATATTCGTGTCGATAAATTTTGCACGCAGAGTACAAATGTCACCAGCCAAATAAACAACTTTATATTAGATATGAAGCAGCCGACGGCTTTAGGACTTTTTATTGGCACACAATTCTCAGTGATTTATAAAATTTATGACCTTTTCCAAGTGCCTGTGTATTTTTCATTAAAAATATGTATTATATGTATTAAGTTTCATCAAAAGTTGATACCACTTCAAACGTCCTTTCATACGCATGTCTAGCTTCATTAAGTACAATGTAATTTATGACTTTCCCGAAGTTGGGAAAATTATTGTATATACCAACAACAATCAATAAGGAATATTGCACTGCTTAGCTTTCAAGCCGGCCGGTTTGGTGTTTTAACACATTGCATTTAAGCGATGGAATGTTTTGTAAAAAATTAATATGTGTCTATTCCTATCAGTACAGCTTGAAAATGACGACAAAACTAATTTCAAAGAGTTTACATATAGTTACGCAGACGAGCAAAGCTAAGAAGTGCAGATACCAACATTATCGTAGATCGACGACAACGATGTTAATTTTCATGACGTTCTTTCATGTCCTCTGAATTCAGACATTTTGATTAGTTGAGTCTTTCGCAGTAAAAGCTAAGGTTTATCAAACCATGATTCGGGGACACACTTATATAACAATTAGCCAAAGACGACTTTCACCTCTGCTGGCTGGGATCTTGTCAAGCACCAGTGAATTTACCTTTGTCGATCCATCATCGTACAGCGGTACTCTCAATTACAGGATGGTTTTTCCGCTACCCGATGGTGTAATGAGGGGTAAAGTGCCTTGTTCGAGGGCACATCACTATGCTAGAGTCTTACTCTTACAATCTCAATGGCCAATTCTTTACCCTGGATTTACAGGGTCTCGAACTCACCATCCTCCGATAGCCAGCCTGGTACCCTAACCAGTGCTTCAAAGTGCTCCCCATTTGCTATCACCGTCCATGTAATATTTTCCCTCAAAGCCGCATCTTACAAAAATTACATTACTAAGAGGGACGATTTGCATATTTCGATGACATTCATCTTAAGGATGAGGAATGTACTAATTTTGTACACATCGGATATTACATGGATGATTATGAAGCCTGTATTCAAATTTGAGTGAAATGGCTGCATTTAATTCAAGAGGTTAACAAAGTATTGCTTCCACATCGTCATAAAGACGTTGAAAAGTCTAGAGTTGTAGTATATGGTCAGATTAAAAATTTTCAATGCTTTCTGATTCAAACCATCTAAAACAAATTGTAAATACATACAGCTATCTGGGCTGCAAATTTTATAATTGTAATTTAACAGAAAGCTTTGTCAGGTAATGAAGGTCTACAAATAACATTCAAGTGTCATTCTACTTATCTAAAATAGTGACATGTAAAATAGGCATTGTCATTAAAACTATCCAAACTATCCAGAAAGTATGATGAAAACTGCAACTTACCACCTCTACGCAGTACGGCTCAAAATTTAAGCTTTGTCCAAACTCTTTGCTCGCCGCATAGTGTCTGAGAGAGTGAGCGAAAGATCCCTATTTATTACATTCAAAGAACAATAGGGGACAATCTGAAAGCCCTGTGTAAACATCAAAACATAGAAACTGCGTGATTTCAAAGAAAGTCGGTTTGCTGTATTGGATTAAGGTAGTCCGTTACTGGTATTATATTATATTATATTATATCAATCAATCAATGTCATGCATAATGTGGCTAGTGTTAAATTCATATCCCATGATCTTCTCGTTTCCTTTCAGGCTTTATCAGTGAAGTCAAATATTAATAAGGCATCATGAAACGAATCTCATGTACCACTTGATATATTATGTGAAACGGCAGATAAATTTGATGTATATATTACGCTCATATTTCAGTAGAGCTTTGCATCGACAAGTTTACATTTTCTTGAAAGCAAACACCAGATGTCTCAAAATTGACATTGGGAAGAAATATGCACACTTACCTTTTCTATATGACGAATGAATGTCTAATAAGGATTGAATCATATGACGAAGAAAATGAGAGTCTTTGAAAGTTGTGTCAAAAAGCAGTCAGATGTTGAATATGATTAAATAAGATTTCTCTCAAAAGTGGGAGTGTTCTTGTAGAGAGGTAGTTCTGAAAAATCGTATGAACGTTTATAAGTTTGGTCAAATAGGTTCTTTGTCTCTCACAAATTTAAGGTGGGAAAACAATGTACTTTTTACAATTTAGGCAAATTTCCAGCACATTTAAAGGTAAGTACGAACTTCACACCAGATACTTGTAGATAACGTTGTTACATATTTTCATTCCATAAAATCTCACTAAAAAGAGTAAACGGAATTGACTTCTATAGATATAGAGGAAAATGAAAGTAGTCATATGACGTATAAACATTGACGTACAGGGGCATGGTTTGTCGAAATGCTGTGAAAAAGATCGCAAAATGGCTTATAGGCATCATTAGGATCGACACACTCGTACACTAGTTGCCAACTAATATTAGTCAAATCGGAGAAAAGCTTCCCGATCTTAGTGTGAAAGTCATACTTAAGGATTGAAACATCATTAGAGAAACTATGCCTAAAATTTTCAATAATGGCAGAGATTTGATAATGGTCACTGATATAAGTATTAATACAACCAACATTGATGAAATTATCTGTAATCTTTGTTATCACATAATCAATCACTGTCGCTGTACTAGTAAAATCTCTAGTTCGATGGTTAATAATCTGAACACAGTTGTAGGAATTTAACAAAGAGTTGTAATCAGCGGCCAGGCTTTTATTCACACTGACGTCTGTGTTGAAGTCACACAAAATGATGCAATTTTTGTCCTTAGTAGACAAGTATGCAAGACACTTGTCAAAACTATTGAGGAAATCCTGCATTGAGGTGTTCGGTTTTCTATACACAACACCCACAACCAGCTGTTCATTGAAAAATGTTTCTATAAACACTGACTCACAATTAGCTATTACTAAGTTGTTAATGCGTGAAAAAGACAAAGACTTGTGAATGTATAATGCAGCTCCCTACCAAGTGATAATTCACGATTACAAGTTAGTAGGAGTGTATTTTGAAAAGAGAACAATCAGAGTCTTACGTAACCATGTTTCAGTCAAAGCGACGACAGACAAAGTGTGATTCAATGAGCTCAAGAAAGTGACGAGGTCATCATAGTGTTTTCCCAATGAACAAATATTTATGTGAAGAGCTGAGAATAAGATGTATGCTCGTAGTTCACCCGTTTGCAGTTTCCAATCACAACAAGACTTTGCAAAATAAACTTTGATTGCCACCCCCTCCGTTCCTATTAAGCGGCCTTGGCTGCTTTCACTATTTTCGGTACAACCGCCATTTTGAATTGTCGGTTATGCCCAAGGGATGTTTGGGTATGTTGTGCAGAGCAACAGACCCGTTGTATGAGTCCCATACGCGCAGCTGCAGACTGGAAAACCCCCGCCCTTTAAGAAATGAGTAAACCAATCAATGACGTAATGGATATGAATAGCAAAACAGGAAAGATAATTATTGTAAAGTGCATTTAAGGTTCCAAGACAAGATAGTGACCTTGTTATCTAACAATTTCCTGATGGTCAATAAGCTAAGACCCCTGTAAATTGTACATTTCTGAAAGACTAGATATAGGGGAGCATTTTATTAAGAACAGTGTCATCTTGTTTACATAATTATCACGTGACAGGGAATTTGCATAACCTTTCAAAAATCCGTTTTCCCTATATTTTGCCTCAATTCTTTCAAATATCTGACTCAAACTTTCTGGAATGCAAGCTGTCACAGCGGACTTTCAAAGAAAGTCTCAGATTTTTCACATCTTGCTTAGTTATTTTGGAGCACATTTTTAAAGAAATCAACTAACATTAAATTCACCGCTCTGGAAGTTTTTTGGCATGAAATTGTTTTAGAAGGTTTAAGAACATTCTGAGACACACTTTGAAAGATCCTCAGGACAGCTTGCATTCACACAAATTTCAGCCTTATATCTTACAACATTGAACAAAACATACGGAAACTTTTTTTGAAAGGTTATGCAATTTACCTGTCATTTGATAGTTATGTAAACAATGGTGACACTATGATAACCAAAATGTTCCCCTATATATAGAATTTCCGAAAATATATAATTTACTGGGCTTCTGAGATTATTAACCACTAGAGAATTGTTGAGGCTTTTGAGCTTATTAACCACTAGAGAATTGTTAGCTTAAAAAGGTCAATTTCTTGTCTTGGAACCTTAGATAGTATTGAATGTTGTGTTGTTTTCAGAAAATGTTCGCAACAACATCCTAGACCATTCTCAGTTGTGTATGATGCTGCCACACATATCGTGAAAGTTTAAAAACTGTAAGCCAAAACCAGTGGCAAAGAATCACCAAAGTGTCTTACTACACAGGCAGTTGTAATTAGATGAACATTCGAATCACGAGAAGTAGCTGGCAGAAGTGGTGAATGAAATCTCAATTTTAATCATGTTTGAATGACTTTTTCCTTCATGTAGGTGTTCTTGCTTGTAATTGTTTGTTACAGACTAGAGTAGCTAAATATTTATCACCTTCATGGATTGAGTTTAGTTAAGTTGTTTTTAATGTTTCCTTTTGGCTAAACGCGTAAGTACTGGTGTCTTCAAATCCAAGAGAAACAAGAATATTTGCTCTTATGACAACCTTTCAAGATAAATTCAAATTCTTTAGATCTTAGTGACCGTCAGAAACGTACTCTCAGTTCTGCAGACGCTAATATATATATATATATATATATATATATATATATATATATATATATATATTATATATATATATATATATATATATATATATATATATATATCTCGAAGTATACAGATGTCCTCGTGGGAAACTACAGTGCTCAATGCAAAAGCAGAGTGTTATAAATGAACAGACCACTTCAAGTACAAAGTAATGAAATCTATTACTTAAGTTTCATGCATCTTGCAATCCTCAGATAGCGTGAAAGGATTACTAGCTCGACACTCTTACAACTCTGTGGGGACGAACCATTCTACTTGTAGGTGGTGTTAAAATTCGATAAATAATATTTGTTTTGGTGGCGACATTTTGAAACCAACTCAGAGCGTTTGTTTAACAGTGTAGATATGTTAGCATTGTTAATGTGCAGCTTTTCTGATATACAAAGATTACATCGCTTGTTGATGTTAGAGTAGCTCAATGCTTGATCAATGATTGACCATGAAATGTCAAGGTCTTGGCCCTTATTTCTTAAGTTCCATCCAAATTTTGACAACTCGGTGTCGTTTTTGTATCTCTCGTTACAGAACGATTTATGTGATTAGTGTAGCGCGTCTTGAAGGTGTTATCAGTGAGGCCGATATAAACCCTCTCTCCGTTGTCCTCCGTTGATACTTTGACCTTGTACACCACGCCTTTGACTTGACAGTTACCCTTCAAGGAGCATGCCGACTTAATCCTGCAATTGCAATCAGCTGGTTGGTCATCGATAAAGCATTGAGTAATTTTTGTTTATATTCGTCCCAATCATATATGTAAGAGTGCCGAGCTAGTAATCCTTTCACTCTATCTGAGGATTGCAAGATGCATGAAACTTAAGTAATAGATTTCATTACTTTGTACTGGAAGTAATCTGTTTATATATAGACAAAATGTATAAAATGTGCATATATATATATAAATATATATATATATATATATATATATATATATATGCGGGTGAATGCATCTTTATTATTTCCACATTGAATGCACTATGTGCAGATTTATTGACATATTATATCCAGTGGGATTAGAGATGTGAATTAGCTCAATCTCGCATCGTCCAAACTTTTTCTGTACATTGAAGTGAATAATTTGCTTTTCTCAGTTACGACAGAAGACGTTATTTCAAACATTAAAACAAACATTGACATCTTCCTGGTGATCTACTTTAGTTGTTTAGGTCTCTTTTACAACCTCACGGTTCATTATTAGTCCTTGCTGTACGACGTTTGAAACAGGGACTTATGAATTCTGCGGCAGTTTTGTGCGGAAGCTATAATAACACACGCTTTAACTGATTTTGTTCTAAAATGGTACAAAAACAAAACACTATGTCTAATATATGGGAGAAGGACATTACACCATGACGTTCAGGTGCATATAAATGTATCTCGCAAGACAATTCAATATAGCAGCCTGGCAACCGTTCTGTACTTTTTTAATATTTGTCCTTTTAGAACCATTACTCGGACAATTCGTAAACTATCTGGGAGAAAACTCGAAGATCTTGCCAACTGTCTGTGGTGTTTAACAGGGTTTCATTCGGGGCAGTTTAGTTTTAAAGTTGTATCAATGACCTTCGCCTATGTCTCAAAGTTGGCTACTTAAGAAATGTTTGCTGATAATCAAACCTTATGTGTTTCAGGCACCAATATTGAGGAAGTTAAAGGTGATATCTGTGACGACATTTTATCTGTTTCTTCCTGGGTTATTTCTGTTAACACTTCTTAAACAATAACACTATGATTGTTGCGTCATGTCAAAAAAGTTGATTATGTTATTCATTCAAATGTTTCTCTTCATGCGAGTAGTAATGATATTGACATCGTAAATGTTTAATCAAACTCTTTTTGGTATTGAGATAGACAGTATCTTAAGTCGGGATTCTCATATCGATAATCTTTCCATAAAAATATGTATTTTAAGTAAATCACGTCCTTAAACACTTGTTAAAGTCCTGTTATTAGTCTACAGTGTTTTTTCCGTCTTTAATTGATTTTACTGCCTTGTCTTCAACAAAGGACAAGAAGAGTCATAAAACTCTTTTTTATATCTTAAATGGCTACCGATTGACCTTCGTATTGCTTATTCATGACTGTAAAAACTTTCAAAGCCGTTAATAGTCAAGCGATATATATCTGATATGAATAATTCAAATATTCGTGGTTCTAGTAACCGTAATTTATATGCTCCTTCATTCAAGACAGTACAGGTCAAAGGCCATTTATTTATTGTGCAACTATCATTTGGAACGATATTCCTGTTTCTATTAGATACATTCAGAGTTTGTCACAGTTTATAACTCAGTTATGTAATTTTCTCAAAAACAAATATGTGAACGAAGGTTCTTCTCTAGCTGAATTAGTTTTTCCATTGTCATATGCGTTATTTCAAAACACATTTCTAGATTGTATCAATGAGTACTCACTGTTTTTCAAGTGACTATATTTATTCTCTTGCATTGTAATAGTTTGTTCTCTGTTTGTTTAATGTATTTTTGAGGGCTCTGATTTAAATTACAATTACTTTTGTAACTCAGACAACCCTCTTGAAATAAATAAATAAATAAATAAATAAGTAAGTAAATAAATAAATATAAATAAATAAATAATAAATAATAAATAAATAAATAAATAAATAAATAAATAAATAATAATAATAATAATAATAATAATAATAATAATAATAATCGACTACGTTCATTTGCTTGTCTAAAGTAATCATCGTATTATTTAAAGTGAGTACGAGACTAAGTAATTAGCCCGAGCTTTGTGTCCCAAAGTTGTTTCATGCAAATCATGTTGCGTTTGAATTAAGGCGTGGAAAGATCTTTGGTCAACGTTTCAGACAAGACTGTTATGAGTCTTCTAACTGTCTGCCTGCACAAAACTTTAATATTAAGTAGTTCTTTTATAACTTTTGTAACTTATTGTCTTTTCCCTCGCAACAAATCCTTTGCGGACAGATGTTTTCACACTGTCTTTACTTTCTCATTCTAATGATTGCACTTTTTGTGATATGCAATTTTGTCAGCTGTTCGTCGCCAGTTATCTATTCACCATCTTCATCACACAAGGAACCTATTGCTCGAAGAGAACGCGGGTTGAAACGTAAAGCATGTTGATTTTGTCGCCCATGGTTTGATCCAATTTTTGTCACGAGATGTCTCCATTAATGTGAAATGTAAGTTTTCAATTGTGAGCGTTAATTAAACATTTGACTTGACAAAGACACTGTGCGAAAATATATCCCAATTTAATGTAAAATTATTTGACATGAGTTCAATAATTTCGAAAACAGTCAGTAGAGCACATTATAACTGGCTTACGACTGGTCTCATCAATAATGTGTCAGTTTTAACGAAATAAATCTAGAAAGTACTCGAACATTTAAATTCGCAAGGGGCTGCACGGCCCTAGCTTAGTTTGAAAACTAGTCGGAAGCAAATTACTCAACCAAAGTACCACCTCTTTATCGCAGCGTAGATTTGTTTTAGGGATAGATACTGATCTGATTTTATAAAAAGTCTGCCTTGTCTCCTGTCAGTTTTTGCTTACCTAAGGGCCTCATCAAGATCGATAAATAAAACAGAAATGGCGAACATGATAAAAGTTTTTTCAGGCGCGAAAAAGTAACTAAAATGCAAATTTTCAAACTTTTTAAAAATGGAACGCTCCGTTCCGCAATTGACAGGACAGTTTTCAGGTTTGAAATCTAAAGTCATCAGTAAAATCCGTGTACTACACATGTCAGAAATATATGAGTATTTAAAACTAGACTACCTTGCTAGTCAAGTGCCTTCGCAGTGTTGAATGCATGATAAGAGTACTAAGTGAACTTTAGAAATTCATAATTTTTGCCCATAGAGTGAATCTGCGCTGCTCACTCAACATGATTGCTAATTCAAACCAATCAAATTCCGTTCATAGAAGAAGATAGCGTGACTTTTAATAAAATAAAAAATCATTTGAGTCTTCTGTTATTTTTACGAGTTTCACATTTTTTTTACTTACCTGAACTGTGGTTTGTTTTCGTACATCAATTTTTGGTCAACTGCAACTAATTCAAGCCCCGTAGCTGTCAGTAATACTATTGATATATAACATATATTTAACTAATATTCTTTTGGCAGGTTCATCAATATTTAAGCATAATACAATGCTCTATATATTTTGCTAGATAAATGAGTCAGAGAATGTACATATAATAAATTCCTTTTTCGCGACAGAAGAATCGTTATTGTACATGATATATAATCTGTGAAATCACTTTAATACAAATAAAGAGATTTCTTTACATACATTAATTTCTATGAACAGAAATTATTTCTCATCAAAGAACACCAAGCTGAAGTTGTAAAACAGAAGGCGTGTAAGAGAGACTAACTGTTCCGAAGATTAAAGTTTGGTCATAAAACAATAACGCAGAAGAGTGTTTTGGCTAAATGCATTTTATATACTGTTGTACACCAAACGCCAAAAGCTCTGTTCATTCAACATGTTAAAATTCCTGCAATGTTTTGTCGCCAAAATATGTTGCTGGCACTGGCACAAAACATGAGTTCTGTGGTCGGTGTTGTAAAGCACCAAATGAGATGGCAATATGACGAATGCGACTTTTTTCCAGTAATTTATTGACGCGCTTTAGGAATATGAGCAATATCCCGAACCTGTATTTTGCAGAACAAGCCAATTAAACTCATTTTCCTAGAGAGCAAATCTCTGTAGTGACAAAAGATAATAAATAAGCCTAATAGAGTCTTACTGTAAGTAGTCATGATGTTTTCGAAATACCGCCATATTTTAGATGAGTGTTTACACGGAAGGTTGATGAACCCTAGGCTATATAGTGACTCGGTCTTCGGCCGCCTCAGTTTACTAGCTTGTGTTCTGCAACATAATTCTACATTCTACTCGTCTACCTCTGTGTACGTAGCAAACGCAAAACTACTACAAGTGCCCTTAATTAAAAAAAACAACAACAAAAAATCAAACAAACAAACAACACTCCCACACAAAAGCAATTTTCTTCAGACTTTAAGCCTTGATGTAACAGGAACCAAGTAATTTTGCGTCTTGCTGAGAACAAGTCAACTCAGTGAACTCCAAATTAAACGAAAACAAAAACAAAGCAAAACAACAACAACAAAAACACACAATCACACGTTTAATCCCTACTCTTCAATTTCGTAATCCCTGGAAAATTCTCTGTCAGTTGACCTTTGACAGTTTAAAAGTGAAAGGAGATTGCAATCATTCTGTTATTTTAGTTATGTTGTCAGGAAAACAAAACTTAATAACGAAAACTAGAGTATACGGATTGCGGTCTGAAAATTTATTTTGAAGCACTGTGCCAAATATACACAAATGGCCCTTGTCCTCTTAATGAAGTCTGTGCGTCGAAAGTGAAATACTAGGCTTTTGCTCAAACTTTTCTCAGTGAAACCTTAAATCATTCCCATCTAAAATCATGAATAAAAACCTGGGTCCAAAGTTACAGAGAAACAAATTGCATAATCTATACCGATATTAGAAATTCAAAATGGCCACTATCCCTGTGTTAACTGTATGGTGAAAGTACAATTCTTGATTTTCAAAAGACTGGGAGACTGTGAAAGTTCTACTCTAAGAGTTTTAATATGAGCCCCCACAGGGGTAGATCAGATTGCCGAGCTTGCCGAGCTTATGTTATTATTATATCCTTCCCTTTAACAATGCTCGATCCCGAGGGCGGAATTTGTGTCCGAAAACGTGCACTCCTTTTTGATTTGTGCCTTCACCTTCCAGTATGCTAAAAGTATTTCAAACGAGCGTTCATGAACTCAACTTAGTAAAATATGTATTTTAAAGATTCAGTATTCACGTCCATTGCTCTCCAAGATAGTGTCATAAGATATATCTAGCGTACGTGGATCGTACAATGTCCGACGTTTTTAATCACGCCAAAACAGCTACATAGTTTTTATACTTGAAGCGGTTGCTGAAGTACATTCTACACGTTAAGTGCTGTGCCTTTAGGTAGCCAATATACTTAATTTGCATTTGTGCACCTGTCTAGACTAGTAACATTTTGCAAAGCGCAAATCAGATTATAAGAAGATGTTTTCTTCAGTATGTAAACACTCTACCTGACGTATAAATTATGCAATCGATCGTATTACACAGTGAACAGAAATGAGTACCTCTTCTGTATTTCATCTTCACGACCTTTCATAAATAAAAATAAATTTCTATTCCTTAATATGCAGAAGCTGTGGTACAAATGATTATTAAATAAGTCATTATACACCTTTGTTGTTACTTTTCTTTATAGCATTGTTTATTGTCCCTTCATGGTGTTTATGGCCGCGTCAGATCATATTGGAGTAAGAAAAGTTATACTACAGCTAAGTTGCAGATTAGTCACTGACATTCAGTGCAAAGGAATGGTCTTTATTTCCTAATATCAATGCATTATGGAAGATAATGATATCAAAACTTATGCACAACGAAATAAGACTTGTAACATGTTGAATAATATTGGGAGATATCACAATATAGAATGATCGATCGCGCTGCACGCCTTACTTTCAATGAGCAGAAATATTGGCTAAATACCTTACAACTAAGGTATCCGCTGCCAGGTAGATCAAGCGATCATTGAAATACAATGGCTGCGCTCAATGGAAAAATTCATCTGTAGAATATTTTGTCATCCAATAACAACGGCATGACAAGAATTGATTGAAATTTGCAATAAAAGTCTGGAATCGATCCATCCATTTTCCAAATTACTTGAAACTCTGTGTGTTTTTAGCTGAACATTGTCTTCGCGGAAGGACAATGTAGTCTTCGAGACACAAGCGTTAAGTTTAGCGCAGGATTTTAATTGTGTACACGGTTAAAGGGGATTGAAACACCCTTCAGTTTATTGAGTCACATGACTATTATAACATCAGATGAATCTTAACGCAGTTAATTTTTAATATCACGTAGACAGTAAAAAATATGTAATAAGTACGAAAAATGTAACTACTCACTCTTTCTATCATATGGCAATGGGAAAAACGACGTTGAAAAATTTATGCTAATGTTAACCTTTTAAGGTAACGAAAACACATCTCCGTACAAATTTCCTTGGTATACGTTTGTTAGTTTTTAAAAAATACGATAATATAGTAGCTTTCTGTAAATAAACAATGTATCCCTGTAACGCCCAATTGAATGATTGGTCACATTTAAAATCTACATACTGATTTTCTTCAAATATAACTGCGGCAAATCTTCAAAGATGTACAAAGATCGAAGTAAAGCTTTATCTAAACACTCTTTTAGAAAACCAAACACAGCTGTCGAACATATGTAGACCATACAATATCCCAATATAACACACTTAATCTGAAGAGATTTTAAAAATGTCCTCCTGTTAAAGCCAGTAATGAACAATCATGCCGACTTCGGTTCAAAAACTATAAATATGGACAGGAAAGTTGAAAGAAGAAGTGGAGAACTAGTTGCGGACACTTGGTAAACAACAAGATTGCACGCTAATTCCAAGGTGAGTTGATTTCATACGTCCAAACCTATTCCAGCACACTATAATCAAAGGTGGAGATATTCGGCCATGGGGCAAATGAAAATGTGCATAAATATTGATAACATTTAATGAGTAATGGAGAGAAAATAGGAAAAAAACAGTTACTTCATTTAGGATTTGGCAAACGTCTTCTGTAGACCCAGTTAAGCATGGCTTTCAACAATTAACATCTGAAAGAAAAAAGATCAACAATGTTTCATAAACCATTTTCAGTATTCTTCGTTGACTGTAATTGAATATGCAGAAAAAACACGAGAGCAGTAGTCACAAAATTTCCAATGTTGGCTATTAACGCACTAGGCATCCGTAATAAAATGAAAAAAAAAAATCAAAATTCTTCTTAGTCTTACATAACAAAGTATTCTTAAAGAATTATACATGCCAAGATAAGAGTTAATGGGACAGAAAAGGGTTACATGTTTTTCCCATCGTTTTAGGCAGTGATGTAGGGAAATTTTTAATTAAAGCTCTTACCACAGATTTTAGGAAGTTGTCTTATACACGACAATATTTGCTCTTGACACAGAATGCGCAATTAGGACAAAGTTGTATTCCGAACTCTAAAGGCGAATGCCAGGCTTCTAATTTTTAAATAAATTCTGGCTGAACGACTTCGCTTTTTTTAAATCGACTGCTTTTCAGGTAAATACTGATGTTGTGTGTTGCTACCATGTCAATCAGAAGACATTCTACATATTTTCATAAACTAATTAAATATTCAATTAGGACAAAGTTGTATTCCGAACTCTAAAGGCGAATGCCAGGCTTCTAATTTTTAAATAAATTCTGGCTGAACGACTTTGCTTTCTTTAAATCGACTGCTTTTCAGGTAAATACTGATGTTGTGTGTTGCTACCAAGTCAATCAGAAGACATTCTACATATTTTCATAAACTGCATCCAGGTAAGAACATGTTCAAAGTTCTGCGTTCCCAACGTCTTACACTGGGGTCATATAATGTCAAACACCACACACGTTTCATGTACAGAGGAGGTAAGTCCCCTAACTCTTGGGCTTATTCAGGTACTACAACCATTACATAAATTTTCAATATGCGTATAACAACACATGTTTTGAAGGGATTATAAGAACTTGCATTCTACAGTCCTCTTTCAAGAAGAGGCTTCGATTTTAGGAAGATAATACAGCTCCCAATTTCCGATTAGAATAAACGATAGCACATGTTGATACGTAAAAGAAACATGTGCATAATATTCTTTATATATCCTATTTTTGTATCAGGAAGCTTCAAATATTATTCATTAACAAACTGCCTGCTGTGGGATTACACTGCCCTGCTGTGATAGGGAGATTTTACCAGTTCGATTGAGTAACTCGAATTAACGTTGCTTTCCACATTGTCAAAAATTGCTAGGTTGTCAAATTGGAATCGTTAGCACTTAAACTTGTATGTGATATATTATTGATGATAATATTGATGTGATATATGGTAAGTTACCTGATAGGTTACTTGATGGATACGTATGTTGTATTTGTATCGACACTATTTCCAATAATACTAATGTAACATTGATAAAATAATTATTTACATAGGAAGGTCTTTTCGCGTGCTGCGATATCCCAAATGGAGTGACGTTAATCACGTGTATACCGCACGCAAGTCACTCCTGTTAGTGTCGTGTCAAGTTTGGAAATCTGTGTTAAATTAGAGACCTGTCTCTAAAATAAGACATAATAAATAAGATACGTTCATCAGAGGAAATATTTCTTTAGTTTTCATATGTATGAAGTGCACTGGATTTGCATTTTGATGTGTAAATTGAAAACAGATTAGCAAACATCCCCCGGCCACAGGTTGCTTTACACTATATATATATATAGTTACAATGTTCAACATGTAGTATGATCTGTGAAGTGTGTTGTATGGATCGTATCAAAATCGAGAGATACCCGCCTGCAAAGAAGGTTATGAAGGTTATGAATATTGCATCATATCAACATGTGTATTTCTTGCATTTGAATGATTTCAGCATCCTAAAAAGAGAACGCAAAGTCAAAAAGAGCGATCGTTCTTCGCTCGGGACAAAGCATGCATTGTTGAAGGGATTATTACTAACAGTTCGCGTATTCGGCGAACAGTCATAACAATTGAAGCGACGTGCAGACGACAAAAGTGGCAATGCCATGGTGTTTGGCATACGCCAAAAAGTGTGATATTATAAACTTTTACATTTGGGTACAATGCTCGACAATTATCACGGGCTGCATGCTATTTTGTTTTCATGGCGTTAAACGTTGAGCGGAAAAAGGAAAATAGAGATAGGCCTCGAATGGAAATCAAGCGCCAGGGATCGAGCATTAACAGGAATTAAAACAAATATACATTCTTGGCTGCTTTTGTGAAGGGAAAACAATCTATTACTAAAGGCATTTCTAAAGCAATTTTCTAAACGTTTACATAAATCTTGTATGATCGCTAGGTACTTTATTGCTGTTTCGTTCAAACGTCAAGTTTTACTCCTATCTGAACGATTTATGTTACCGCATTAAACCTCTATACTAGTTGCGAGGACCGCTTAAACACTGGTAAACACCGTTTTACTGCAGCTAGATGATGTGTGCCCTCGTCCAATCAGAATGATGCAAAGGCGTGAGTGACTCGCTGATATAAGTCATAATTTAAAACATTATGAAACAAATTATTCCTGCTATGATTTAAAAGCTCTATGCTAGTCGAGAGGCCATAAGATAAGTTTGTTTCCCCAGTCCAAGGTAAGTCCTCGTCCAATCTGAACGACGCATGGGAGTGAAAAATCAAATATGTAAACGTATACTTTGTACCCTGACTCTTATTTATTTCAAACACCGTACATCATTATATTTTCGATGAAATTTGAAAGGTGTTCGACATTTACCAGGATTGAAGGGATCCAGTGGGAAGACTTTACACGATTAGTTCAAGTATTTGGCTGTTCCAAAATTGAAATGTCCTTAAACAACTTAGTCTGTAGCTCCATTAAAGTATATATTTTCTGAAAGCCCTGCCTTCGGTTCATTGATCATAAACCTGGCGGAAAAAAAATTCGCGTCATAGAAAATGACATAGAGCCTCTGACAATAACCGCATACATAGTATGCGTGACCAATGTAACAGATTACATAAAGATACATGCAACCATTTGCATCATGAAAGTGGCACATGTCATGTGGGAAATCAACATCGAAAGTTTTTTAAAGCATTTAATAGCCTTAATATGTTTTGGCAAGTAAAAATACGAATATCGTCGTGAAATTTCTCTATCAATACTTCCAGAATTTTTCACAATATTTCTTCAGGTATTAAAAAGTTTCTTTAGTTAAATATTTGAATTAGTCTATCGTCCGATTAAAAACGTTATCAAAGGTAAGTGGCTACGCCATTCAAGTTCATGTTTATATACTTACTGTTTGAACTTAAAAAGGTATCGTCTTACATTTTAGAAGCGACAGCTCTACTTTTACAACCTCAGCAATTGCCGTTTGTTTTCAATTTCAGAAGAAGTTTTCCTAGAAATGGGTCCGTTCTTGGGCAACAGTCTCCTTTCGTTACTATGTTTTATAAGAGTTGGCACTTGTAACTGGTGAGTAGAAGCGACATACTTTTGTGAATGATAATTAAGTACAAACTTTGTGGACACAAAACATATGTTCTTCATCACATTTGCGGTCACGTACAGTCGAAGATTATTACTTTGATCATCACATTTGTCCTATATGTTGGCCGTCGTTTACTACCGTTTACTACTTTATCATGTGTTGTCTTTTTTCTCAGGCCAAATGAGTGTCAATTTGTTGCCAATCAAACCCAACTTGTGACGAATTACCAGGAAACACCATACACTTTTCCCACTACTGCTTCGTGTGGTTTGGGTGTTAGCTGTACCAAATATCGGTAAGTAAAGGAAACAATATCTCCAATTTTACATTAATGTCTGCATGACTCAGAGACTTACACATTGTTACCGAAAGGTTCGGGACGGTGGTTCGTTATCAACCATCATAGGCATTTAGTGTTAGTTATTTTGTACATAAAAAGTATAATTTTTTGTACATTAAAATTTCATTACTTCATTTGTTTGGAAGTTTGCCTATATATTGGGAAATGCCTATCTCTACTTTCTATGTCGAGTGTATAGTGCAGGAATAGGCTCTGTAACATGCTATTATCATTACCATTGGCTCATAATTATTTTTATAGTCTACGATACAAGATTGAAAAATACAATACAACTCGTACAGTACAGTATAACTACACTACCTTGTGCCATGGATATTGCTTCGACAACCAATGCACAGGTATGGTTTATTCAGCCAACTTGAATTTAGATTGTGTATTCATTCTAGTCTTACATTACAGGCGGTTCTTGCCGCCTACACACATTTTGTTCCATGCCGGAGCTATACTCATTTGTTGTATATGACGATTTTATATGTGAGTTGATCATCGATTTGAAATGCTTATCTCAAAAAGCAATAGATCAGAAAGTAAAGAGAAGCACATTTACAAATAGGAAGCATATTTTGTAAAATAAACTGTTGTGATCTCCTGTGACCATAAAAAGTGCTTAAGGTAAGGAAATTGGGATTCTGAAACTTAATAATATTCTTTTGACCTATGTCTCTTGTTGGAGTTGATTTTGAAAGTTATGGAGTAAATAAATGTCTTACCGGCTGAGTTTTATGAGAATCGAGAATTTTATTTCAACTTTCCCGATAACACAGAAATGGCGGCCATTTTGAATTTCAAATATCGGTAAATATTGGTAAATTTGTGTCTCCAGTACCAAAATTTGCACGATGACCCCTAACTTCTATTCTTGATTTTGAAGGAGAATGGTTGAAAGTTTGCTTGAGAAACATATAATTAAAATCTTCAGTCTTTACGTGACACCAGTGTAGTAAAGCTTGACAAAGAAAAAAAAATGAATTAGAAGAATACAAGCGTCATTTCTAGATGATTCTTAAGCAGAACAGCAGCGGCAATTTATTCAAATGAATTTCTATGCACAGCTTTCTATACTCCATAATTCCATAAGTTCATATTCGTACTCCTGTTTCCATTATCGTCATAATCATTTTGTCACGCCACTATTAATTGCATTAATTTTTTAACATTGCACCCTTATTCAATGTGACATGTTCTTTATCTTATATCTTTACTAAACAAGTTGGTTTGATTAATGACCAACGATTTTCTATCATACGCAGCATGTACTTCAATATCAAACTGTGAGGACACTCGTTGTGCATCCTCGAATGATCACTATTGCTTAAAGTGCGAGTATGATCGTGGTGACGATCAAAAGGCATACGCATTAGTCAGTAGAAACGACGTACCAAATGGAACCTGTCAGCGTGAGTTTATATTTCCTGTGGCATTAGTTTTAGTACTTACTCCTACCGGCAATCTAACTCCATTTGAAGAGGAAGTTTCGTCAAGGAGAATACCCTTGGCAAACTATGTTTGATGTTTAAAATCGGTGGCCCGTTTATCCACACCTCGGGATTCAAGGACAATGGAGATAAATTTCGTAACCATGGAAACTAATAATTCCGCCTCTGGTACTAATCATTTTGCAGGGAATGAAATGCAAATTGAATGTCGATATTAGAGATCCAAAATCAATTACCCATCTTTATTTCACATGACTTCTGATATGCACTATATTTATCGGCCTCTTTACATAAGCTATCTATAACAATGTTATGTATATCATTTCAGAACAGTGCTCCTGGCGAGTGGATAGCAAGTTTTGTTATCCAGGCGAGTGTCCAAGCACACCTTCTTCATGTATATGTGCACCTGGGTTTTCAGGACCAAATTGCCTTACTGGTAATTTTGTTATGTCACTTTATAACTTGAATTCGATAGCAAGTTAGTTATGTCAATTATTGGAACATTGAAAGAGTACACACCTTACCCAATTATCACATAATATGGATAAGATTCCATTGTGTCTTTTTTAGATCGCCGACTTCAAACTTCCAAAGTTTAATTATCAAATGACCATTTCAAAATGAGTAACATATCATCTTTTACCTATTCGTTATTTTTACAAAGTGACCAAAACGCCAGCCATATCACCCTTCATTGTCAAACTAAAATCCGGCAATGATACAGTCTACGAGTATGTGAATGACGCAATAAACAATACAACTCGTTATTCGTCGACGAAAGCCACGGTTTTAGATGTTACCTGGACTACGACGTACAATCTGACATCGCTGAATCACTCTTCTGCCCGTACTACGTACACAGTGTGGGTTTCGGTATTACTGAAGCAAACTTGGACTTAAGGCTACAAAGCGGTAAAACTGTAATTATATTTATAAGTGCGAATAAATTATTTGTATAAATACTGTATATTTAAATATAAGTTTGTAAAATAGCAGAAAAAACAATAGCTTCTTACTGTAAAAACAATTTTAGTTTAAATTCTTACAATTGTCGAAAGTGTACATCTTTGATGATCTTAACTTATATGACTTTCCATCTTATCTGTTTATTATATGCCGGCTTGTTCCTTTGCTTCATTTCATATGAACCGATTACTGTCACTCTACATATACACCGGCAAGTCGATTACTGTGCCTTAATACGCGATCTTTTGATATTTTGACTATAACCCTCCGACAAGTGTTTCACTAATGTTTCGCTCATAAGATAATTATGTAGACTTTCTTTTCTGTTAAACCTCTTCTTCAGCTAATTCCAGCGACGTTACATTCAATAATGAAATCAACTTGTTTTGCGGCAGACATATTGATCACTCAGAAGACAATGATAGAATGTAACCAATCCATCACACTAGACTTTTGCATTACGACACAATGACAAGTGAGTAACGTTATCCAACATGTAATATGTACACAGTAAGAGAGTCTACCTGGCTTCGTTGTAATTGTAGCCAAATCGATTACTACCTACCGCACCGTAGGGCACTTGTTAGGGACTATTATCGGATTCATTATCTGAGGAGTTCGAGACTCGGTTCGTTAGAGTAACGCAAGGATTGTGACTTCGGGATTTTAGCACGGTATTGTACCTGTAGAAAGGCACTTTACTCCTCATTGCATCATTTGGTAATGCGAAGTGGATACCTTATCCTGTAATTAAATGATGGATTCAATACAAAATACATAAATCTAAAAAGGCACTTAATAACCTATCATTACCCACTGGTATCTCTCTTTACGTTTTTATACCTTACAGGTTGCATTTCCACGCTATTTCAAGTACCGGTGGTTTCATCAAGATCAATAATTACGATGTTCCTGGCTTGGTCACCATCAACAATGCAGAGCATTATTCCAGGACTTCGGCTGTTTTCTCTAACACGATAATCTTTGATTTCTTCCCTCCACAACACTGCCTTACGATGTCTCCTCCATGTGCAGATGATATTATCCTGCTTCACGAAATATACACAATAAATGTAATTTCAATCATAGTTACTTACAGTATATACCTCTCGACCATTCGTGAAAAAGTCAGACATACTTCTAATTCATATTTCTGGATGACGAATTTGTATATGATACGTGGTATTTGGTCAAACTGTTAACGATAAAAAATTACCTTAAACTGCATGAAACTTATAAGTAATAGATTTCATTACTTTGCACTTGAAGTAATCCGTTTATATATATATATATATATATATATATATATATATATATATATATATATATATATATATATATATATATATATCGATGTATAAAGATGTCCTCGTGGAAAATTAGTGCTCGATGATAAAGCAGACCATTGTAAGTAATAATACAAAATTACTTCAAGTACAAAGTAATAGTATCTGTTACTTAAGTTTCATGCATCCTGCAATCATTCTTCTGTCTGATGATTGCAGGATGCATGAAACGTAAGTAACAGAAACCATTACTTTGTACTTGAAGTAAGTCTGTGTCATTATATATATATATATATATATATATATATATATATATATATATATATATATATATATATATATATATATATATATATATATATATATATATATATTACTTCAATATGACATTTAACTGGTCCAATAATAATTTCCATTCAAGGTAATGTATTACCAGGTCCTGAACCACTGATAGTTAGTGGTGGTACCGGGTGTCCGGAATGGGTAAGCGTACCCTGCTAGCATGCTACACCCGTCAGGATTGGTCCCTAAATTGTCTAAATATTGTATGAAAAGATACAGGATGTGAATCAATGTAATAAGTCTAAGCAGGAATGCTGTCGTTAATCATTTGAATGACCGAGGTGTCATATTGGGCCACAATGTAGTCATATCGACCGTAGAACTTTTTGAAAGTCCTAACGAGTCTTTTTGTTGTGTATCCTTGTCTCAGTAATTTTGATGCCAAAGAGCTGTGTCTCAGTTGAAAATCAGCGTAGGAATCACAACCCCTACAATGCCTTAGAAGTTGAGACACGTACACACCATAAGCAGGTGCAGATGGAATATTACTTGACAAGTGGGGATAATTTATGATTTCAAAATCGAAATCATCCCTTGTGTCATACAGCTTTGTGTGTAGCCCATTAGTACTCTTGTAGGAACAGATCAAGATATGAAGCAGAGTTCCTACCCTCTCTTGTTTTTTGATTTCCAACTCATCAGGGTAAATATGATGTAAGTAATTTGATATGTCTGGATTGGCTAGACTAATCAGATCATCGATATATCTGTGCGTGTTGTTAAAACGCCTTGCAAGTTTTTCAGACCCTGCTTTGTAGAGAGATTGTGGGAACTCGGCTTCATATGAATACAGAAATAAGTCTGCAAGAAGGGGTGCACAATTTGTACCCATTGGTATGCCAATAGATTGTTGAAATGTCATACCGCCAAACTTAACAAATAAGTTGTCAATTAAGCAGTTAAGCATTTTAATAATTCTTTCATCAGTGTATTTGTGTATTTGTACTTCAAGTACAAAGTAATGAAATCTATTACTTATGCTCTAATCCTCCACTTGCTTGACACTCTTACATATATGATTAAGACAAACCATTCCATTTCAGGTGGTATTAAAATTTGGTAAATAATATGTGTTTTGGTGGCGAATTCTGAAACCCACTCAGAGAGTTTGTTTAACAGTGTAGATTTGTCAGCATTGATAATGTGCAGCTTTTCTGACATACAAAGAATACATCGCTTGCTCATGCTAGAGTAGCTCAATGCTTTGTCGAAGTAATCTTTGTATCATATACACAAGAGTATCAAGCTAGGAATCCTTTAACTTCTATCTAAGGATTGCAGGATTCATGAAATTTAAGTAATAAATTACTTTGTACTTTAAGTAATTTGTTTATTTAAAACGCTCTGCTTAGCATCGAGCACTGTAATTTCCCACAAGGACATATATATATATAATATATATATATAATATATATATATATATTATATATATATATATATATATATATATATATATATATATATATATATATATATATATATATATTATATATATATATGTGTGTGTGTGTGTGTGTGTGTACAAGCCAGGAATCTTAATTTTTCAGAACTCCATCGCCATTGCTTGGAACAAAACCAATTGGCAAGACGATTCTTCGGGCGTTCTTGATTTCGATGTCGAGGTTCATAAAGTGACATTTGATCCTAAAATCAGTCGGAAGGGTCTTATCATGGGGATTCAAGAAGCACCCAGTCTCAACAAAAGAAACTTGGAAATTATTTTCGATTTTCCAGAAGCAGGTGTGTTTGCAACTCATCTACAAAACAATGAGATATTCGATTGACAAATTATAATATTTAGACACTGATTACTATGCAGAAACAAAGAGCGTTTATTAAAGTGATTAAAATTTAGCTTGCGTATTGTTGTGCACCGTTCTATGTTTTTCACGTTCTTATTCCTCTGAACGTACGTCGATGAAATAGTTTTCTCACACAGACACTCATTATTCGGTGTTGATAAATTTCCAACATGCATAGACAGCAGCATATGTTTAAGTTTCCAAAACACTAATTAGAGACTAAACAACCTCGGGTTATATTTTTCCACATGTAACGTAGTAAGACCTGACACAAGTGAACTCTCTTAGGTCAAGGTTAATTGTTATTGTAATAGCAAATTTTACACATTAACAGAGATTATTTTTCACGTAATTTCCACTTATTCTCTAAGGACTTTATGCTATTGTCTTGACTGTGGACGACAATGTAGCAAACTTTGCAAGGGCAAGGAGATTTGTTTTCTATGACGATATCAGCTCTATCGCCATCAACACAACCAACCCTATAACGGTGTCAAGTACGGTTAACAATAGTGGTATTTTGTGGCTAGGGATAACTTCTGGCCAGGTAGGTGAAGGTGTTAGAAGCAGGATGCTTGCAATGCTATCGCTATTTACGAAAACTGTCTTTATCCACGTCACTCTTCATGATGATCATGATGATGATGATGATGATGATGATATCCAAGTCTTCTTTCACTTCTCTTCTGAAATGCCAGAGTAATGAAACACCCATCTAAGGTTTGTTTGCCTATAAAATACCATCAGTTACATTGATAATTCTTCCTGTTTCTTTTTTCGATACTACTTTGCTTGAAGGTGACTATATCTTGGGCTGGTCACTTCTACAATTCGTTCCACCGGGACAACAATCTTCTAGCTGCTATAGAAGCAATGGATCCGCCATTGCCTGCTGAATACGATGAAACCACTGGTCAACCTCCTCTGACTAGATCAAGGGAGGCCATACCAAACGTAGAAGGATAACCCGCTTTCAATTTGACTACACCACTTCACGTACTGGAAAGACTGGGCCAGAATGGAGGAATGTCACAGGACAGGAGGTATCAATGATGATTTGTAGTGTATAGAATTATAATAGCTCTGGAATGATTGTCAGAATGGGAACATGTAATTTGTTGAAGTATGCATAATTATACAAGTTGTAAACTTTAGTGACAACATATCAATGTGAATAATCATGCTAATAACTCTGTTTACAATTTCTTATTATGGATATCTCTTACAGACGAATTTATGTCCTTTGCATAATTTTAGAACAATTTAGAAGTATTATCTAATGCTTGCTATATGCATTCAAAAGTATCCAAACTTAAAAAACATAAAGAATAACCTTGTTGTTTACAAAGTCATATTCTCATCCATGATGAATACATCATTTTAAACACAGCATTGAAGCGTGTCTTGAAAAAAAAGCTTCAAGATTTATTTATCATTTGGAATCTTGTCAGCGTCTTGATACTGGAAACATACTCCTTTCTAGATTGTCAATCTTCGAATTCCATCAACAAATATGTGCTTTAATTTCCCATCGACCTCGGGTACCAACAGTGACACAAAATTATTGACGTGTTGATTAATCGTGTTATACTATTCTCGTGTTTACACATCGAACTACAAATGGAATTACTGAAGATCGAAGAAAATGTAACAGTATCTGCAGCGAACGGTGACTACATCACGGTGTGGTTGAAGGCCTTTGACGTCATGAATAACTACAAAGAGGACATGATAAGAATCTACGTGGATTCATCTCCGCCAGCGATTGTTCACTTGACACATCGTCAGAAAAGTGCGTCGAGTGAAGAAGAAAAGAACATAGAACAGTAATTAATTCTCCCTTTGCTTAAACCTTGACAGTTCTTCTTTGCCATATAAGTAGCTATCGCTTTCTCACTAAAATAAAGATGACTGTTAGTCATTTAATGGAAGACAAGCTTTAAATGTTGACAGGGATTTTGCATGGACGTTTGTCATATTTCTTTTGCTATACAGTGTTTACATGTTTTGTCCCATTTGTATTGCCAATTCTTCACATAATGGAGACTTATCTTTCAGATTGTAAAGTAACAGGAAACAATTATAAATTAGCGTTGTCGTTCGCAAAGGTGAAATATCAAATTCTCTAGTGTTCCGTAACAACAGAAAGCAAAGACAAACAGTTAATTCTGGGGATTTCATGAAAATATAAATTACTGAAAATTTAATATGAGCTTTGGCTGATCCCTTAAATTACTACCTTTTCAGATCATATCAAGTTCAGTGGGGCATGGTGTGACAACAGAGAATGAAAAACTCGATATGATGATTGTCGTTTACTTCTAGCAGTAATCTTTATCTTTTTTCTTTAGGATTAACTTAGATACACATGATGAAGAAAGTGGTATCAGTGTAATACGATGGAAGTTGTTAGATGCGCATGACCATACAGAGGTGTATACGGAAGGCGAGATAAAAAAACGTATCACAAGGTAATTTCGAACACACTTTCTTGACGGTGACAATATGTATATAGACGTTACTTGGTTGAAACACCTCTGATTGCATATTCCTCCATACAGCCCAGCTTTCTGTAATTCACGATATGTTCAGTTAATGTAGTCAGTGTATAAAAGAAATTAATAATGTCATATTACACAATACGATTCTTTTAGTTTTTCTTCAGTAATGAATATGTTTGAAAGCGATGATCTGCATCTGCCCATAACATGACTTGTTTGTCTGTCTGGTTGGCTAAAATCACCTGTCACAACACAGTTACCCCCATAAGTTCAAACCTAAGAATACTTTTATTTCTCATTGTTACTTGAAATTACGCGCACATTTTAATCTGAATGCCCTGCAATATCATTTAATTTTAAACTGGCACATCTATAAATACATATTCTGAATATACCAGAATTTATGTTGACCCAAAAACCCTTAAAATTGTCGCGCCTATTTTTGCGTCGAAACAGCATCCCGATGATGAAGAATGCTCTCCTCAGACCTGTCATTGTCTTGTCCAGGATGACCTTAATTTATGTTTCTACAAACAACACAACATTCGTATTGATCTCGACACATTAGCTACAATGCCAACGGGTGACGTGAACTGTACCTTTCAAGTTACAGTATACAACAATGCGATGCGAAAAAGCAGAGAAATTTGCGGTTCAAAGTTAACAAGTACAATATGTCCATGGTGAGGCAATATTTGTATTATGTATGATAGTTGAGTTTCAATGGCATGCCAATAAATGCTAAAACATTTTAATAAATGCTTGCAGCAGATTATGCAACCATACGCTTTGTATGACTATATTGTGATTACTACCATTTTAATGTGACCATATAACAGTAATTGAAAACATGTAGTTAATCGACGGAGAGAGAAGATTAAAATATTTTTATCAAAATAAAGCACTCACGACCAGCATTTATTAAATTTCAGACAACAGCAAACCCAGAAGATGGTGACAGTGATAACCAGTCTAGTGGAATTAATAGTGCTGCTGTGGGTATAGCAGCTGGTGTCGTTGCCAGTATTGCCGTAATTGCAGGCATAACACCGCTTCGAGATTTTTTATCAGAAGAAAAAATCTAGTGAAGAACTTCCCGACTGCAGTGAAGGGCAAGAAGTTTCCTTCCCGTGAAAATTTACCGAGCGTACGCTTGGCTTGGCAGTGAACGTTTTGTGTGTTAGCAGATAATTTGTGGTGATATTTGCCTCTTGATGTTTATCGTTTCTTAAAGTTACGTAAGATGGATCATTTCTGTGCGTGGCACTTTCTAGCAGTTATATGCTACATGTCGTTGCATTTTTACAAATGCTTATCATCAGGACTGCATTATCAATGTGACTTGTACATTGTCTGCCAATAAAAAGGCTAAAGATTCTTGTTACTTGCAAAATTGGATGTGTAATTGCCACTTTAAGGAGAACAAATCTGCTACCTAGGCTTTCGCATGAAGACTAGGAAAGTGGCTTGACGTTTGATGAGAATTTTACTTCTCTAAAGAAACTCTGTTAAAATCGTTCATGTTATTGTAGTGCTTTTGTAATAATCCTTTGTCGAATTCCTGTTGTACACATTTTGCAAATTTATCAACAAAATATCTTGTAGGATTTTCCTTGACGATTTTGCTCGAATGAACGTTTCATATGTTGTACAGTTACTACAACTCTTCACATTTCAAAGTCCATAAAGTAGAGGAAAATTTCGAAAGCTTCATCTAGCTTCTAGAGAAAAGGAATAAGTGAAGCCAGTTGTGTTTGTCCAGTTGCGTAAACTTGTGTTCTGTATGAACCTTAAAATACCCAAGAAGATGTGTTATAAAGCAGTACTCACTACACATAATAACAGCTGTAAATCTGCAATTTTTTGTACATTTTGAATGACAATAAATTCATTAATTCTTTGGAAACGCACATAATATTACAAGACTAAGTCCCGTTGTTAGCCAGACATATCTTAACATGGATAAGTTTAAACTAGCAAAGGAGATGCACATACAAATAGATACACTGCAAGCCTTTGAGAGAATTAACCAATTAATGTATCTGCTTAATATTATTTTTTGTTTTATTCTTGTCAAATGCAATAAAGTAATTTATTATATATGTACCACAGATTATTCAGCTGATAAAGATGGTATTTTTCAACAAAGATTTCCAATGACAAAAAAGTAATTCTTCTCAACTTTCACGCATATTCAAAATCTTACAGGTAAACTTCTCAACTTTCACTGCGTGTTCCAATATCGCTTGTTCATCACTTTAGATCTTAATAAAAATCATTTTAAAAATCAATTGTAACATCCGTTTTCTTTCACTCACTTACTCCATTGAATTTCGCAAACAGGTCACCTGCCATTTAATAATGTTTAAGTGACGGTTGTTTTTTCACGGCATTTTTTGCAAAATGAGTAAACAATGGGAACTACTTTCTGTTCGTAAATAGTGTCGTCTGTTCCTATTTTGAAATTGTAGACAAACGAGCGTAACCACCACGACTGTCGAAATTGTATTTATTTAGAATATTTGGCCTCTGAATTTTATTACCCTGAAGATATTTCCATATCTTCATCGGTGGAAGGGCGAAAAAAAAACAGCGGATGCTGCAAAAGTAACGCAATGGAGTCAGAACCGCCCAAGGATATCTGCACCGACCAACTTTCTACGGGATCCTCTGCAAGATTTGCGAAAGTTTCCGCACAGACGATGTCAGTGGTCTTGTTATTACGCAGAAAAAAACCCCACCGAAATGAAAACGATGATGAAGTTGCGGTCTTCGAAGAGTGGCGACAAATAATGACAACAGAAATCCACCGCATTGAAAATTTTCAAACTCCTGAACTCGATTCCGTATTTGGAAGATTTTATCTGTATGTACATAAGAAGAACGGAGAGGAGTACGAACAGGAGTTGGTCTCGACTTATCAAAATTTGACCGATTTGAACTTGCAGAATGTCAACTATGGCTAATTCGGGAGTTGTTGCAGAAAAGCCGTGATGCACTAGCAGCTAAAGGGATACAACTGAATGAAGCAGGAAACGAAGACTCATGCCACCATCCAAAACTACGAAAACGTGTAACACGAAGCCGGTCAACTAGGTATGCACAGCCCAAACGCCGTCCTAAATGGCATCGGGCTTAACAACTTGAACACCAAGCTCTTTGGCCTGAGGGGAAGTGATGAGCACAGAATGCCAATTGACTTAGGAAAATGTAATGGTAATTCATATTCATCCCACTGCCAACTATCTATTTATGGGTCAAGACACCCAGGCTATATGTGCCGACATATTCAAGGAACATTTTACAAGAGACTTTACCATCCGCAAAGCGAGTTATTCTCCTTAAAGTACAATGCATTGTTTTGACGTCCCACCTCAAGCAGAGAATTCATACTTGCCATTTTACGGGTTTACTATGCACCTTCTCTGTGAAGAATGCCTCTCAGGTTCATGAGTGTCACTCCAGTTTGATTTGAGAATGTTCTACGCGCCATACGCTTTATGTATTAACCATACGACATGAAAGAGAGTAAATGCCGAGATAGTTCAACATCTAGTTGAATCACACGCATTAAAGTTACAAAGTATCTTTGCAAATGTCGTCCTGCCACTTTACAAATGTAATTGACGACTTTCACTTGATTGAAAAGAGGTTTTATTTACATTTCAATAGAATGGTTTCTACTCTTAAAATTTGCCAGACGCAACATTCAATAGCTGAGCATGTCCCTTGAAATAACGTTTCACAAGAGGTTTGTTTGCTCAAACATGTAAGTATAAATTTTCATTGTAAGAAAACAACTGTATCCGCAATATTTCTCCTCAACGCTGAAAAATGTCAATTTTCCCTGATCGTTTCAAACATTATTTTCGGCGATTTCTACTATTGACATTCAGTGTGCTTTAAAAAAGAGCGCTGAAAGTGCGTCTGTGACGGATGTCCCACAGCAAATTAATTGACAACTGTATGGCAATGAAATTAACACGACAAGAAAGAAACATATGTAACCCTTTAAATTTACCCTTTGTACTTAATATAATATGTAAAAGTGCGATATTCGATCAGTCAGGTCAGTGAGCTTAAGACGCAATCCAAATTTTATTTATCATCGGGTTAAACTGTTGCTGAACTCATCCCTGTCATATCTTTACAAAACGTTAGTGGTTTGTATGGCTTGCAGGTTTCTTTCAACAATTGAAGTAATACAGCAAGAGCAAAGGTCACGCTTTTTGTTTAATTTTTAGTATGCATGGATTTTTCGTCATTGGATGAATGATCCACCATGTTTATCACATCCACAACACACAATCGACAATAATCCGAGACACAAAGAATGTACACCTTCTTAATTTAGGAGATACTTTAGTCTGAATGCCTTGCTTTCATTCTGTTTGCTTTTCAATTCTTTCACACATTATTGGTGATAAAAATTGATTCACTTACTTTTCTTCTGATCCTCTTGTATATTCACATTGCGTTATCGCCTAGCAACTGAAATATCAAGAGCATACGCGAAAGCTATTAATGTAGCTATATGTAGCAACATTGCTGTACATTACTATCTGCTTCTTAAGTCAGCAGGTAGTGATGTTATTTTGCAATCGTCCCCAAGAAGATATGATTTAATACTTTGTCCGACAAAGTAACTGGTCGCCTTTCGCCTAGTTTTGCCAACTGAATTTTTAATTCATTTTTAAAAATCAACATTTTGTAAATTTAGTAAATTGCAGTGAAGCCGTTTGTAAGATTATAATACATTTATGACACTTTGCATCTTATTGGAGATGTTTATTACAATCTGAAATATTAACAAATATTTGAAGGCTTGTGATAAAGATGTAACACATAAGCCAGACTCAAAGGGTACAAATTGTATGTCTTTAATGTAACCGGATTAGTATAAATCTTGTGGCTTTCGCAAATAATTCAAGGGTCCGCGTTTTTTGGAAGACTCTTATATGTAGATATTATCTTGTAGTGTTCCGAGGAAGCTATAGAATTAATTGCGGAATAGGGATAGACTGACGGTCTAGTCCGTCAACCATCGCCGAGGGAGAGAAGAAAAAGTAATCTTGATCCTTATATCAAAATAACGCAATAGGGGTAGAATGAGCCGTATGTCCAGGACGAGTGCTATGTCAAAATCATGCAAGACAAAGCCTAGCGGATTGAATGTCGCAGAGATTGCGTTTCGTAGCATCACACCGAAAGTTACTGAAAGACTGTTAGCAACGCAAAACAATATATGGAATAAGCAAAGCCAGAATCAGAGAATGATCTAAAAATCCCCATGACAACCTAATACGATGACAATGGTATCCATATCAGATGCTAGAATTCATATCGCCTGGTCGTCTTGCAACTACTTAAAATAGCACTAAAGAACTGAGCTTGGAAAATGCAGTATCTATGTGCGATTGTGAATGCGTTGATCGAAAATGACAATAAAAATGTGTAAATGTTGGTTTCAATGATCATGTTCATTTTTATGTCAATGTCACACTCTGCCTGTCATAGTGGCTAATCTAGTGCTTAAAAATTAATCTCTCTTATTCCATGGTTGAGACAGCGACATCGATATCGGAAGTGCAGTCAACGCTGTGAAACCAGAACACTACCCAACTCCAAACTTGCACATGTAAAAAAATAGCCTATCACTGAGCTCAAAGCTGATGAAAAGAGCGTACACAATGTATCAATGTGCTCTAAATAGAACCTGATCTGTGGTCACGTCAGGTCGCAGGCTGCCATACATATGTTAGTTTGTCACGATTTGAGAACATTCGTAATAATAACAGAACCCCATGATCTTGCATGTCTGATCTCTGGGGCGTACTGAAATTACTTTCCCGAGTGATACGGCATATCCAGTGGATATCCAGCGGCAGATTTTGAATACACACATTGTTGAAAGGGATAACTTTTTCCCGTAGCACGATCTGCAAGAAAAATACCTTCTTTGTTTTGCTGCCATCGACTGAATAATCTGTGGCACATATGTAATAACTCCCTTTATTGCATTTCAGAGCGCCCTCCGAGGTAGTGGGGTTCTGAAATAATTTGAAAATCTTGCTGTTAAGAGCCGTGAATACCTTGCTTCCAATTGGCATAAATATGGTTCACACAGTGGGTAATACTGTCACTACGTCTTCTTACTGAGTAATGTCAAAATATTGGATATTAAATGACTGCACCAACACGCTCCAATTCCTAACCTTATTTACCTAATTTCATACTTCGGGCTATAGTTACATAAGATGTAGTGCGGGTGTGCTCCAGTTTGGAGAGTTGGCCTGTAATGAATTAGAACCCTCATTTTTTCGATTTAAATTCCAATATTTCATCCTGAAAAGATCATGATTAGATCTTTACTCATTCTATGACAACTATAATGTTAAACGAACTACATGTGTCGTGTATGCATTGTAATCTTGATCTAGCCAGATGACACCGTCGTTCTTTAGATCATGTTAAAAGAAGCTTATAATCACTTGTAAAAGTTTGACTTCACGGATGAGATGGCTTGCCTGCAATGTGCGTAAGAAGTTTCATAATGTGACATTCAAAACAAAATCGATGGCAGTGGACACCTTGGCGTTTTCAGGATATGCTAGGCACGATAGGTCAGTGTGAGAATTCCCTTCAAAGTTACCGAGGGCTAAAAGTACAAGGTAATATATATGAAAGACCAGACTGTTATTACTTATATATTCCTGTGAACTCTTGTTCACATGTGAGTAACTATCCGAGCATTCCCCTTTGGTATTTTATGATGGCGAATGTGTCTATGTCCTGAGGGTATTGTTATGAATAGATGCAGTGAATGAGCGAATTTACCAGATGTGCATACGGGTACCGCGAATAGGGGACATAAAGAAATGCATTGTTTTATAGGCGCACTGCTCATAATAATTTTATTATTGAGCAATAACTTACAGTATTTAAAAGAGTGACATGATATTTATGAAACATTTTGTAGAGTATTACCAGGTAAACTAAGATTTTTACGATTACCTAAATGAGTCCCTAGCAAGTTGTTTAAACAGACGTATATTGTTTTTAACACTGGCTATTCCCATGAACAACTACACAAATAGTTTTATACTGGACTTGAACTTGTCCTCCCTATATTTACTATGGTTAGAATGTCTGTTAAGCAACATAAACAAGCTGCTGATTGCATTGAAAGTCAGAAAACGCTAATAAGGCAAGCAGCGTACTCAAAGTGTTTTACAGATTATGTCGTTGTTTGAACGTTATGGTTGCTGCTTTTCGCTCATTGACAAGATTCTCAAAGGTACTACCTTGCGAAAACCGGTTTCTAAAGAAAACTACCACTTTTTCAAATGGAACTTGTCGAACAAAACGGACAAAGACAAGAGAGATAGAAATCGATGAAATGTTAAATGCTTGAAAGTAACATCTCATCCATTTTCTTATTCACTGCATTATTTTAATATTTTTGTTTCTCATTTTTAGGCTTGTTTTTTACGTGTTTTATGGTGTTGTATTTTCCTTCTATTTGTTTGATATTTCGAACACTTCAATAAGATGTGCACATGAAAAATAAATTTCTATTGCATGTAAGGAATTCGACAATAATTTATTATCAGATGATAGAAAATATCATTATGTTACATGAAGTCGTTGAACGGCCACTGTCCCCTTATTTGACTTATGTTTTAAAATCAAAATTCATGGAACACTTGTGATGCTAGTCGAGGTAATGTGTATCATCCAAACGTCGACATGCCACAGGTAAAAGTACTTTCTCCTTCCGTCCTGTAAGTATTTCTCACGCAATTGGAACTAATTTTAGATGATTGGATGATGACGTAATATCGATTAATCTGCAAATGTAAGCTCATCTGCTTTTCTTTTTAAAGATTCACACTTGTTTTTATGAGTGATATATTATATTGCAACATTCAGCTATAGGGCATATGACACTTTTTAGAAATGTGAAAATACAAAGAGTCAACTACCCCAAGTTAGTTCCAATCGTGTTTTCTAATACAAGCTCTTCAAATAAGCACTTTCGTTATACTTTATACTTGAAGCAATTATAAACGGCACTCTATCTGCATCTGTTACAAGGCCTATTTTCTAAACCAATGACAACGATAATCGATTTGGACAGAGCGGCAGAGAACCCAAACTAATAAATAAGACCCCTTTTTCGATTTAAATGCCAGTATTTTGTCTTGAAATGATCATAATTAGATCTTTACTCATTCTATGACGACTACAAACTGAAACGAACTGCAAGTGTAGTGTTTGACACCGCCGTTCTTAGAAATCATATCAAAAGAAGCTTATTTTTACGTGTAAAAGTTTGAATTCACGGATGAGATGGCTTGTGTGTAATGTGAGTAGGAAATTTCATAATGTGACATTGAAAACAAAATCGACTGCAGTGGACACCTTGGCATCTTTAGGATATGCTAGGCACGCTTGGTCAGTGTGAGATTTCCCTTCAAAGTGACCGAGGGCTAAACTTATAACGTAATATATATAAAGGACCAGACTGTAATTACTTAAATATTCCTGTGAACTCTTGTTCACATGTGAGTAACTATCAAAACATTCTCCTTGGTTGATGAAGGCAAATGTGCCTATATCCTGAGGGTATTGTAGTTATGAATAGATTCAGTGAACGAGCGCATTTACCAGATGTACATACGGGTTGCATGTAGCACGGAGAAGAAACATAAAGGAATGCATCATTTTATGCGCACAGCTCATAATAATTTTATTATTGAGCAATAACTTACAGTATTTAAAACAGTGACATGATATTTATGAAACATTTTGTTGAGTATTGCCAGGTAAACAAAAATTTTTACGATCATCTAAGTGAGCCCCTAGAAAGTTGTTTAAACATACGCATATGTCTTTACACTTGGTATTCTCATGAACACTTTACAGAAATCGTGAGATACTGGACTTGAACTTGTTCTGCCTATATTTACTATGGTTAGGATGTCTGTCAAGCAACATAAAAATCTGTTGATTGCATTGGAACTCAGAAAACGCTAAGAAAGCAAGCCGCGTATTCAAAATATTTTACAGATTATGTCGTCCTTTGAATATTATGGTTTCTTCTTTTAGATCATTGACAAGATCCTCAAAGGTACTACCTTGTGAAAATCGGTTTCTAAAGAAAACTACCACTTATTAAACGGAACTTGTCGATTACTACGTTGAACAAAACGGACAAAGACAAGAGAGACAGAAATCGATGAAATGTAAAATGCTTGAAAGTAACATCTCATCCATTTTAGAGTTGAACAATCATTTTCTTATTCACAGCATTATTTAATATGTTTGTTTTTAACGTGTTTTATGGTTTCGTATTTTCCTTCTATTTATATGATATTTCAAATACTTCAACAAGATGTGCACAACTGTTGCACGTAAGGCATTAGGCAATGAATTATTATCGAATGATAAAAATATTATTATGCTACATGAAGTCGTTTGAACGGCCACTATCCCCTTATTTTGGCTAATATTTTAAATCAAACGTCATGTAACACTTTGTGATGCTAGCTTTCTCCTTCCGTCCTGTAAGTGTTTCTCACGCGATTGGAAGTACTTTGGGATAATTGGATGATGAAGTAATGTCAATATATCTGCAAATGTAAGCTCATCTGCTCTCACTTGTTTTTTATTGTAACTACTTGACCTTAGTCAAAATGTGAATTGATTTAGCGCCCACTAGCGACAAAAACACGCGGTTCGTTCAGTTGCGCCATGATGCCGTTACACATTTTCAGTTACCAGCCATTTTTTCAGATAGAAAAGAAGCTGATCTTTTCTCTGGTGGTGGTAACACGATTGGCTGGTACTTTGAGCTACTTGTCACATCTGCGTTATGTTCAAGACAATTATTTTATCATGATGCCATAAAATGTCGTAAAAAACTGAAGTAAGATGTGGGAAGGAAAGAAAAATCAGCCTTGTAATCCTACAGGCGATCTATAGCTTACACAATTGAACACATGTGGATACATAACAGAGTACAAAATTGCTGAACTCGGACCTAAAGAATAAAAAGACCTAAAAGAACGAGTGACTCAATTTGCGTATAGGTCTATAATTCGTAAGGTCAAAATATCACTCGATGTAATTTAGGTTACTATTCTGAGTGACAAGCAAATAATTGCTGCATATTGTATAGGGTAATATTTGCTAAGAGATGATACTTTTCATTTTAGGTTATTATCGATCAACACGCTATAAGCTAATCCTACAGCCTTTCACTACTTTCCAACCAACAATACAGGTTTATCATGAGGTCATGCAAGCTTGGGTATATATATTCCACATGCACATGTTACACCTTAAAGGGACATGAATTGCAACTTGTGGCAAGCTTTTCAGTGTTCTGCTTCTGTATATCAACTAACGTTTCTGACCCTAATCCGTTTGTCATGCTGGAATTTCGAGTATTCTTTTTGTCAACACAGCTTGTATGTGTGTAGTGGTCATTGTTTATTGTTTACAAATGAATTCTAGTCCGGACTTGAATACAATTCTCAACAATAACAATGGAGATTATACTCATATAGGTTGTGTTGATATGCTAAATACTTGGCATTAAATTACAGGTTGGGGATTCAATGCAGAAAGTGTAGGAAACCACGAAACAAAAGGTCTGAAAAAAAGCACAAGATACGGCTTATGGAGCCCTAAGGGACAGTGATAAAAAGATATAGCGTATGGAGCTTTAAGGGACAGTGATAAAAAACTGAGACAGCTTGTTTCATAAATATCAATCTACAATCTCTGAGCAATGTGTCCTTATTAAGTGACTACCTTACTTACCTTGACCTGTTTATACGAGATATCGGTTGATTACTCAATTGCCAAGTCATCCTGCCGGTCAACCGTTAGCAGACACGTTAAACGATTGTACAATTTGTTTTCCTCTAATTTGCAGGTCGTGGCAAAGGGAATACATCCATACTAATGCAAATCTGTTTTTCGGTCGATACGTAAAAAGCAAAACAATAACAGTATAAATTGCTCATTTTGTCCAGAATAATGAGCCAGGAGCTCGATCGAGGGTTTATGTTATCCATTTCTTACACAATTATTTTGTCCTGTTTTTATATGGATCACATAGCAGATCGCTTACAGTACATTAATTCTATGTCAAGGCACTGTACGATCAAAATATACATTAATGCAATGATTCAGTTCTAGTGTATGCTTATATCCCTTCATGCCGGTAATTTGCTCTGTAAAGTTCAAAGACTCACTACCAGTCGATTGTGAGAAACTGTTAAAAGAGATATGTTGCTTTGAAATATGCTTTTAAAAGCGTACATGTAACAAAAATTTAATTTTGAGGGGGAAAACAAAATTAATTACATATGTACCACAGTTTACTTGAATCGAAGCGCGCGTGTACTACCGGTATTTGCACTGCAGTGCAATACCAAAAACATGCCATTTCTTTATGTTAAAGAGTATTTACCAAGTTTGACCCGGAAATATTTTTGTTTGTAAACACAAAAATTTCATTTCACAAGATTTCATTTTGCTGTTGGTTCAATGCTAGTTATCGTAAAATGGAAGACATAACCGATAAAAATATACGACAAAGAAAATTGCATGTACTTATCGTAGTGTGAGGATGATTTTTATTATCCGGAAAAGCAGATTGTCTCCGGGAGTTTGTCGTCAACGAAGCAAAAACATTGACAACGGGCGACGTCGGCGCTCCCAGTTACGTGTGGTTCGATACACGGTCGCCGCGCGCTGTGGCCATGCATGGCCACTGGGGCTACCATGATCGAACCAAACGTAACTGCGCGCGCAGCGGAGCCAATTAAACAGTTAACATTTTCAGAGACGTTTTTGCCAGTAGTGTTTCTCACCGGACATTCCCTGTTCCCTGTTTTCAATCCTTAAGTTTATTTAGAAAGTCATTTTTTGCGTGCAGCCTTTACTTTGTCTGTGCTTGTGTACCCTACACGCTATTGATAACAGTGAGCGCTTGTGTGCCACGTTGAACACTGAAATGTGATCGTTCGACAAATTACGTTTGCCGTATCTTACTCTTAAAGTTCCCGTAAAATATTTTGAACTTTTGTCTGTATCGATCATTTAGAGAATTTCAAGCTCAAAATGTGGAAAAATTCAAAGCGTTCCATTATCAAAGTTCTCTTCGTTTGACAATCTATGGCATGTTGCTACGTATGTAAGAGCGATCGCAAGCATAGTTGTAGCCCTGCGTACAGGTCTGTGTGTTCCGGCGTTCTACGGCCTCTATCACTGCCCTACACGATCTATGGAGATAACTGGCGACTCTGCGGTCTGGATCCGGACCGCAACGAAAAAACGGTCTTTTTTGCCGAAATTCTACTCTACCGTGCTAAATCCTTTCCCTGCCTACCTTAACCTCCTAACCGACCCCAGAAAAGATGCGATTAACTTCTCCTAACGTCCAAAACCGCTTGTTTTCTGAAACATATCGTACTCAAAAAGTTGTTTACCCATGGAGATCGCCATTTTGAATCTTGCCAGTTATCTCTATGGACCGTTGCATGGCTATAGTGGAGGCCTGTTACAACCGATAACGTAGTAACTAACCGATAACGTAGCAAACCCGATAACGTAGTAAAAATTTACCGATAACGTAGTAAATCAACCGATAACGTAGTAACGAACCGATAACGTAGTAAATTTTTCTAACCGATAACGTAGTAAAAATTTACCGATAACGTAGTAATTTTTCTTAACCGATAACGTATCAACAAATTTACCGATAACGTATCAATGAACCAATAACGGATTAAATCAACTGATAACGTAGAAAAGTCAACGAATACCGCATCAAAACAAACCAATAACTGATAATATCTGATTAAGTGATTCATTAGGAGCGATAGATTGATTGATTTATAGATAAATAAGTATTAGATAGATAGATAGATAGATAGATAGATAGATAGATAGATAGATAGATAGATAGATAGATAGATAGATAGAGGAATACGTCGAGCAATATATCGATAAATAGATCGATCACTCGATCGATAGATCGCTGGATCTATCTATCGATGTTTAATAGATGGTCGATCAATCGATCGATAGATAAATTAATCGGCAGATCGATCGATAGATCAAAGGATTCATCAATTCGATAGCAAGATAGATGAATTAATCGATAGATCGGTCGATCGGTTCGATAAATTGGTCAATAGATAGATATATCGATTTGTTATCACATTGTCTCGTACGCAATTTTCTTTACTTCTAAAAATTTTTTACGTTTAGCATTAATGGTCACAAATTTCTGCAGCAAATTGCGTTTCGACTGTTTTCATGGTAGTACGAACGACTAAGGTGATCTAAATGTTGTTAAACTACTGGAATAGGTTCGGGAAGTTGTTTCTAGTCTTTCTATAGTAGCTTTACAGTTTAGTTCTAGTTGGGTAAAATTCAAAAAGATAGTATAAGTACCGCAATCACCGACAGCCAACATCGCAAATTTCGCACACATATTGTATACGTCTACGATAGAAGTAACTGCGTATTAGTGATTGACCAAAGAACATTAATGAGTCATTCGTACAATTGACGATTTTTCGTGTTATTGAACATCTCCATCGGATGTATTTGAAAATGGTAACCATATCAGTGATTATATCAGAATCTGCAATATAAATGTATAAGTTAACTCTGGTAAGGCCAAGAAAAATAAAAAGCTCGTTTCTCATCATCTTACTCATATTGCAAAAATGATGCGGTGACGCGGGTTTCTTTTCTCCTCAATTTTTTTATTCTTCAACCAACAAGAACGCGCAAAAAACATGAAAACGACACAGGAATGCACGCAGAAATATACGCACAGCTGTGTTGCTTTAGTATTTTTGTATAGCAACAGTTCAATCTGTTGACTTTTAGTGCAGCAGTGCACAGTTTTGTCAATTTAATATAAAAGTGACGCATGTGTACAGTTCTGAATGGAATGTTATAGTGTCAGTTATTTTGTTTACAGTTCTGTTTTATACAGCACTGTGTTATGCATCGCGTATTATTGCGGGGTTTTAAAATTTTATTTCCTCATGAGCAGAAAAAAGGTTGACGTGGGGGTCTGAATTGACGCGCGCGAGGGTGAGAAACAAACTTTTTATTTTAATTGGTCTATGCGTTTTTTCTATCAGCTCTATAATATAATACTCAATCATTTTGCGATGTCTTCGTAATCCTAATTCAAATAAGATATGACTTGACGTGAATCACGACAGAAAGGATAAAAAGGAATTAAAAAGCAACATGTTGTCTACAAAATCTGTTGACTTGGCTTGCTTACATGAGTAACTTGAAAATTAATCAATACTGATTATAAGGAATTCCATTGAACAATGAATATAGATTAACCTGTAATTCAGTCCCAGAATGAGAGTGACATTGTAAGCTAATTGTCATTTTGATATACTGACGTTGTAAATAACGAAATTTCATAATCGGTCATGTTGAAAACTTTTTTTCAAGTCCTACCAACTTAGAAAGTGTGTCGATAAAGACACTCACACGTGTGTTGTATCTTGAATTCATCCTGCAGGAATATTTATTAATTAGTTCGCGTTTCCCCAATTGATGAAATTCGATTCGTCATGTCTGAGTAATATCACGATTGTAACGCTGAAGGTGTAACTGATTGACTATATATAAAAACGAAAGATACAACACTCATTAATATTCAATTAGTTTCCATTTATTAATACATTATCGGTCGATTGATAATTTATTTGTTGACTTGGTGCATTTTCAGTTGATTGGAATCTTTACTCTTTGATTTGGCTAGGTTATTGGTTGGTTTGATGCATAATTGGTTGATTTAATACGTCATCAGTTGCTTTGATAAGTTATTGTTCTCTTGGGTACATTATTGGTTGATTTGATACACTATCAATCAATCGATCTATCTATCCATCGAGATATATATATATATATATATATATATATATATATATATATATATATATATATATATATATATATATATATATATACACCAATTGTTCTATTGGTCAAGCAATCGATCAATTCATTCAATCATTCAGTCGATAGAAAGATCGATCGATTGATATATCAGTACATCGATATATCAATCGGTCGATCTATCGATTTATCAATGGATTGATCGATCGATCGAGGATACATCTATCCCTACTAATATATTCCAATGATTCATTTCATCCAATACATTGTCAGTTGATTTGATACGTTATCGGTAAATTTGTTGATACGTTATCCGTTAGGAAAAATTACTACGTTATCGGTA